>NC_073694.1:156092065-156144494 GCF_029784165.1 Wyeomyia smithii | reverse complement strand
TTTCTATTTTCTATTTTCTATTTTCTATTTTCTATTTTCTATTTTCTATTTTCTATTTTCTATTTCTATTTTCTATTTTCTATTTTCTATTTTTTTTTCTATTTTCTATTTTCTATTTCTATTTTCTATTTTCTATTTTCTATTTTCTATTTTCTATTTTTCTATTTTCTATTTTCTATTTTCTATTTTCTATTTTCTATTTTCTATTTTCTATTTTCTATTTTCTATTTTCTATTTTCTATTTTCTATTTTCTATTTTCTATTTTCTATTTTCTATTTTCTATTTTCTATTTTCTATTTTCTATTTTCTATTTCTATTTTCTATTTTCTATTTTCTATTTTCTATTTTCTATTTTCTATTTTCTATTTTCTATTTTCTATTTTCTATTTTCTATTTTCTATTTTCTATTTTCTATTTTCTATTTTCTATTTTCTATTTTCTATTTTCTATTTTCTAATTTCTATTTTCTATTTTCTATTTTCTATTTTCTATTTTCTATTTTCTATTTTCTATTTTCTATTTTCTATTTTCTATTTTCTATTTTCTATTTTCTATTTCTATTTTCTATTTTCTATTTTCTATTTTCTATTTTCTATTTTCTATTTCTATTTTCTATTTTCTATTTCTATTTCTATTTTCTATTTTCTATTTTCTATTTTCTATTTTCTATTTTCTATTTTCTATTTTCTATTTTCTATTTTCTATTTTCTATTTTCTATTTTCTATTTTCTATTTTCTATTTTCTATTTTCTATTTTCTATTTTCTATTTTCTATTTTCTATTTTCTATTTTCTATTTTCTATTTTCTATTTTCTATTTTCTATTTTCTATTTTCTATTTTCTATTTTCTATTTTCTATTTTCTATTTTCTATTTTCTATTTTCTATTTTCTATTTTCTATTTTCTATTTTCTATTTTCTATTTTCTATTTTCTATTTTCTATTTTCTATTTTCTATTTTCTATTTTCTATTTTCTATTTTCTATTTTCTATTTTCTATTTTCTATTTTCTATTTTCTATTTTCTATTTCTATTTTCTATTTTCTATTTTCTATTTTCTATTTTCTATTTTCTATTTTCTATTTTCTATTTTCTATTTACTATTTTCTATTTTCTATTTTCTATTTTCTTTTTCTATTTTCTATTTTCTATTTTCTATTTTCTATTTTCTATTTTTATTTTCTATTTTCTATTTTCTATTTTCTATTTTCTATTTTCTATTTTCTATTTTCTATTTTCTATTTTCTATTTTCTATTTTCTATTTTCTATTTTCTATTTTCTATTTTCTATTTTCTATTTTCTATTTTCTATTTTCTATTTTCTATTTTCTATTTTCTATTTTCTATTTTCTATTTTCTATTTTCTATTTTCTATTTTCTATTTTCTATTTTCTATTTTCTATTTTCTATTTTCTATTTTCTATTTTCTATTTTCTATTTTCTATTTTCTATTTTCTATTTTCTATTTTCTATTTTCTATTTTCTATTTTCTATTTCTATTTTCTATTTTCTATTTTCTATTTTCTATTTTCTATTTTCTATTTTCTATTTTCTATTTTCTATTTTCTATTTTCTATTTTCTATTTTCTATTTTCTATTTTCTATTTTCTATTTCTATTTTCTATTTTCTATTTTCTATTTCTATTTTCTATTTTCTATTTTCTATTTTCTATTTTCTATTTTCTATTTTCTATTTCTATTTTCTATTTTCTATTTTCTATTTTCTATTTTCTATTTTCTATTTTCTATTTTCTATTTTCTATTTTCTATTTTCTATTTTCTATTTTCTATTTTCTATTTTCTATTTTCTATTTTCTATTTTCTATTTTCTATTTTCTATTTTCTATTTTCTATTTTCTATTTTCTATTTTCTATTTTCTATCTTTTTTCTGTTTCATATTTTCCATTTTCTATTTTCTGTTTTTTTTTGTTTTCTGTTTTTTTGTTTTCTGTTTTCTGTTTTCTGTTTTCTGTTTTCCGTTTTCTGTTTTCTGTTTTCTGTTTTCTGTTTTCTGTTTTCTGTTTTCTGTTTTCTGTTTTCTGTTTTCTGTTTTCTGTTTTCTGTTTTCTGTTTTCTGTTTTCTGTTTTCTGTTTTCTGTTTTCTGTTTTCTGTTTTCTGTTTTCTGTTTTCTGTTTTCTGTTTTCTGTTTTCTGTTTTCTGTTTTCTGTTTCGTGTTTTTTTCTGTTTCCTGTTTTGTTTTGTTTTTTGTTTTTTGTTTTCTTTTTACCGTTTTCCGTTTTCTGTTTTCTCTTCTCTGTTTTCTGTTTTCTGTGTTGGTGTTTTCTGTTTTCTGGTTTCTGTTTTTTGTTTTCTATATTTTGAAATCCAATTTCTAAGCCCTGGTTTATGGTTTCTGATTCAAGTCAAAATTTTTGTTTTCAGTTATCGTATGTTTGATTCCCGGTTGTGAATGATTGTTTAATTTCGTTGTTTCTGAACTTTGATTCTTATATTGGTAATTCTGAATCTTTCGCTCTGAGTTACAGTTTCATTTGTTCTTTATTTTTTATTTCATATGATTTTGAGTTTTTGAATTTTTATATCTGGTTTTTATTTGTGATTAGTTATTTTTGATTTTAATTCCGAGTTCTTCAATTTGTGTATTAGGTTTTTGACTTAAAAATTCTGATTTCCGTTTTCTGATATTTGTTTTTTTTTTCAGCTCTGTTTCCTATTCCTTATTTTATTTGTTTGCTTCGAGTTTTGGATTTTGAATTCTTGATGTTAAATTTGAATTGATGTTTGGTCTTGTAAGGTCTAGATTTGGGAATTCTTATGTTTGATTTTCAATGTCTTTATTTTTTATTTTTTGCTTACTTATATTTGATTTTTATTTCAAATGTCTTTTCTGAATTTAAAATTTTTTTTCTATCTTTTGTTTCTGTTTCTTACTTTACTTTTAATATGGGTATTTCGTGAATTTTACGGCCAACAGCAGCGCAACGTTAGATTTTGATTTGAGTTTTGGAGGTTGTAAAATATACGGATTATCAAATATTTTTAATTGCGATTCGATTACGGCTTTCGTAGGCCAAAATTTCGCTAGCGAATTCTGCAAACAATAAAACAGCACATCAACCCACTAACCCAACCCGCTAATCCGCTCGACGAAACCAACGCAAATATGCGGAATACCTTCGCAGCATTTTTAGTAGGTTTACTGGTTTATTGTGCCAAATTCCACTGATTCCAGTTGAGTTCGTAAGCCGTAAGCTGCTAGGCGGATGCTTTGTGATGTCGACGCTAGTGGGGAACAGGTGTGGATTTAGAGCCACTTCCAAAAAGTATGGGCGGGGTGGTCGTGGACTGTGGGAAAATATCCGCTGGGAGTCTGCGGCCATGGAAAGAAAATGGCTAAACAATCGTTGCGGCCTACAGGTGCGGGAATGTTCTCAACAAAGGCACAGCAGTAAAACAAATAAATCAAATGTACGTGCGAGTAGTGCTAGCCAGATTAATGCCAGTGCAATAACCGGACGAGACGGGAAGGCAAATTGTTTCCCACATTTTTTTTCCCAAATCGCTATGTGGTGCCAGAAATTATGAGTATGTTACTGCGCTAATTGGGCAACGATTGTGAAAACAACGTAAAACAGTGAAACAGTTTTTTTAGTATAAGACGAGTTTAGGTAATATTTGAATGCATCCAATTCTTAATTATTATGTTATAGCGCTCAACACTCAATAAAGGCGGCTTTTAATAGTTGTTTAAAGCTCCATACAGCAATGTAAAATTTTGTCATAGCTTATAATTTATTTCGCCAGCGGTGACAGTGTCTAGCGGATAATCCAGTGTTATAATCAATGTATGATTGGAAAAACAAAATCTGCAGCTGATAAAATAAATACGCGAATTTGACGTGTATACCCATAGCTTATGCAGTTCCTGCCGAAGGGCATAATTGTATCAATCCACCCATCTAGTAATTACACAGAAGACCGTCGATCGTAAATACGTTTTTTCAATGGGGCCATTATTTAGCTTTAACGATTCTCATTTCCATTAAACATATGAAGCAATCATTTTTCATGTCTGTTTCGGCTGCTGCAGGACTTGATAAAGTTATAAATTGAGTTCGACAGCAATGTAAACACGCACAGTACGCCGAGTGTCATATTTATCCTGCCTTTCCCCCGGGGGGGGGCGATACAATCTCATCGCGAGGACATGCTTATAGAACAGCTCAATTCGAACGAACGGACCCGAGAGCATCAGCGGCGGTGGCGGTGACGGTGGTAACGGCGTTCCGATAAATCAACCCTGCAGCATGATTGACATGTTTCCAAATGCTTTCGGAAAAGTCACAACACAGCTACAGCCAGTAATCACTGGTGCCGATCGAGCAGAAACCTACAAACCAGTGCCTGTGTGTGTGTGTGTGTGTGTGTGTGTGTGTGTGTGTGTGTGTATGTGTCACGTGTGAGATTGCGGGAGTCGGAAAGGTTTTCCCACCCATCGTGTAGAAGTACCACATTCCCTTGTACCAGCCGTGGCAAGGGCTTTAGCCCCTTCAACCTTTTCGCTATCACAAATTTTAGTCAGATGGTAAAATCTGTTGCGTTATTTGATTTGCGTTTTATAGCAGCGGCAGAAGCAAAGAGCAGCAGCCGGAGTAGCGAATAAACCATATTTTTCTTACACTTTACACCCTTGCAAAGGCTGATACGGAGAAAAACTTCCCCTTCCTGTACCCCAACAGTGCCGCCGGGGATCAGTGTCGTATTTTCTACTTGACCTCATAACGTAGCAGAGAAAATGTGCGCCTAACGGAAACCCCGTCCCATTTCATTCCCCTTTCCTCCTTAGCATCCAATCAGGAGCAGCTGAAAACCAATCGCTGCTCACAGCGCGGTCGGGTGTAAAAACAAGAACTTTTTTAAATTGATGAAGGTTTGGGTTTGAATGAAGACTACCTGCGCCAGTAGTCGATCCGATCGGAATGCAAAAGGCTGCCTGAATTGGGGAAAAGTTTTCACCGCCTTTTCCGCCCTCTCTTTCCGTCCGCTTGCCGTGCTTTATCACCAATCGGTTACGGGTTTTTTTCGCCTCTCAATCGTTTTTAAGCTTAAAGCGAAAGCAGCACGGAGAATTTTCTTTCAGAGGCGAGGCTGGTCTTTATCGCGGAACTGTCGCCGACTACTATTTTAGCTTAATTTAGTCGTGGATTTTTTTTGCTTTACCACTATTTCTTCAATTTCTTTTTTGTGCGTGAACTTCCGGATCCCGTTTTTTTTCTTCCAAAATAGTTTATCGAACGGGACAAAAATTAAGGAAAAAAATCATGTATGACTATGAGTGTGTGTTTCTTCCGTTTTTAGCTATCGATATTATGGAATTAAAAATGTTTTCCAAATCTCGCCGAACGAAAATGATAAAAGAAAAAAGATTTCGGGTGTTATACTTTCACATTTTTATTTAAGGTTAAAATAAGTAAGGTCAGCAAAATGTATATGTATGTTATTGATAGTGTTGTTTGTAAAATTAGGCTAGCACAGCAGGGTTAGTCAAAATAAAAGTCATACCGATAATTATTGCAGCACCCATCCAGTATGACCTGTTATGAAGAAAATGATTGAGCGCAGCCATAGCAAAACATCACAGAAATAGTGCGAAAACACTTTTTGGTGGTACGAAACGCGAACCATGATAAGAAAGTATCTAGTGCTAAAGTGTGCGACTAACTAATTTTTAATTGACAATTATCAGGTAATAGTGACGCATTGACCCTTCGCTTTCAATTGATAAGCATTTGTATCATTTTCGAGTACTTTGTGAGCCATATGAAAACTACTCGAAAGCTCTTGCTTTGATTTTGCTAGCTGAAAGGCTTGAAAAGGAGAGCAATGATTTTCAATTGAGAGCGGAGATTATCAGAAAATGATAGTGAGCGCTGACGGAGACAGCGAAATATTTCAGTTTCATTGTTATGTATCGAAAATGTAGAAGAGCCCTAATTGTGAGTGGTAACAGAAATTGTTCCGGACCTTATCGTGAGATTGAACCTGGATTAGACCGTTACATACGGTTTAATAAACATGCGGCCGACCTTGCGATTGCGATCGCTGAATACCTATTACATCTTTCCGTATAGGAGCATCGTTCGAACCCCTCTCGGTACGGTTACTCTGGTATCATCCTAGGTTTATAGATCTACGTCAACGAGAGAAGACCAGAGAGAAACACCACAACGACTCAGATCGAGGAGAAGCTAAACTGTTCGCTCGACGGTCGACCAAAGTTGCATATTCAGTTTTTGGGTGTCAATTCAATTCGATTAGTCGCGTACCAATACGTCGCTCCACAAGTACAATTTGAAGCATGATATACGACACAGTGCTTTTTCGATTTTATCACGGTTGAAAAAATTTTACCATGAATTTGGCGAAACCGTGAATTTGGCGAAATGAAAAAAAATCTAGATTATTTTTGTTGAATACCACTAAAATCATAACATTTTGAGTGGAATAACGCACTTCATTAATTCAATAATTTTATTATAAGTTTAAGATACATTATATATAAGAAATTAGTTCATAATATTATTCTCTAGAGCATTTTCACGAATTTTCTTCAATGCAATTATATATTCAATGTCCTGCTCTGCCCATTTTACAACATAGTTAAGTGAAACTAATGCTTGTTTATGTGAAACTGTGAAATCGCAAAATTCACCAGCATAATTGGTATCATTTTCACTAGCATCGTCAACATCATCTGAAGATTCGTCGTTTGATTCTTCTTCGCCTAAAATTATTCTCACGATTTCGCTATCCGTCAATTTCTTATTGCAGAGCCTTTCCTCTTCGCATTCTACAGAAATATCTTCTGTGTCACAGTGTGATATTCCAAGTCATTTAATCAAAGGAAGGCCATCTTTGTCAATGAATCGGTCGCCTTCAATGACTCCAAGTTTTCTCCAAGATCCTTCGATACATTTATCACCCACAGCTTCCCAAGATTCGAATAACCAAAATATAATATCCTTTAGGTTCACTGTTCATAACTACGGCAACGTCTTAACCTAAATATCGAGGGAAATTTCATGAAATAATAAAAAAAAGTTCACGATTAATTAACCTTGGGTCAAGGTATGTAGTTCCATTTTTCCTCTGTATAATAACTTGATATTTTGTATGACGCCTTGATCCATAGGCTGGGCAATAGACGTCACGTTAGCAGGAAAAAAAAGAGTTTCAATCAATCCATCGTCTAATACCAACTTATCGCGACAATGATGGGCACTACGGTTATCCAGCAGTAACAACGCCTTCGGAGGTATACCCATTCTCACCGAAAATTGTCTGACTGCAGGTACGAAGCAATCGTAAAACCATTCACGAAATAATGAACGATCCATCCAAGTATATATCTGGAAGTTGAACATTCTTAAAACATCTTGGTTAATTTGATTTTCCTATAATCATCAATGGAAGCTTGTTAGTGCCCGATATGATGACACATGGCATAAATGTTATTCGATCTTTCATAATTTTCCCACCTGCGGCACTTGGTTCACTTAAAATCAAATTTTTAACCTTTCATTCCGAACCTTCCTCTAAACTTAAAGCACTATGTGTCGCTGAATTTAAAGGTGTTTGGAAGGTTGAAATCAATTGCAAATTTTTTGGCTTGCATGAGAAGTATTTTCGATGAAACTGTGTTACCGAGTTCACGTTGCTTCAAAAACCACAAAAATAAAGCCATTTTCATTTTTTCGTGCTTGCCTGCGAAATTAAAAACAGTATTGATACCTAAAATTGCCCAAGCTTCATTGAAAAGTATTACCTGATGCTACATATTTCAAAGTTTTCCGCAACTTCGCAGATCTCCACGACGACGCTTTCTGGATAGTATCTTTTTGTTTCATTATTTTTGAAACAGTTGTTCTATGAATACGAAACTGTAGGGCAACTTGAGCTTTTGATTGATTTGCTTTCTCAGTTGCTTGAATAATGCGTAACTTCTGCTCCACGGTCATCGAAATACGCTTTTTACGATTCATTGTTCACAAAACCAAAAAAAAAAACACAAACACATATAACGCACAAAGGAAACGAAAACGGATCAACAGTTTATAGAAACAAGTATAAACACGGGTTGACAAGGCTGATGTCCCGGTTAGAAAAATTGTGCTTATTTTATCTTCTGGTAAGATACCAATTTTTTTCAATGCAACGAAAAATAAGATCATTTTTCATTTTTGATTGCAAATATTTTCGAATGCTTCATATATTCCTTTATGTTTTTAGCGAGCAAGACAACATACAAACGATGCGAAGAATACTCCAATATGATGAATTTTAGAAGAATAGAATGTTTAAATTAATACACGCAAAACTTTTCCTTATTACCTTAGAAGCAATAGCGCGAAATTGCTTTTTAGGTAACAATCCTATTACTAAAAAGGCAATAAAATTCTTCCCCAGTCAAGTAACAACACATACTGTCATATATTTAGCACGTGTTACGGGAGTACGACTATCTAATAATGGTCGTTTCAACCACATGCAAGATTTTTTCTATCAAAAACTGCTCCCTTTCCATCTCAAGTAAAAGAAAAAAATCACACACCGTCGCATATGTTGCACATGTTACAAGTTTCTTCAATCTCCAATTCGTCCGGTGAGCGTGTATTAGTTCGCTCGTTGTATGCATATGGAGTAGAGGAAGAATATGACAAGAGCTGCCAAGCAGCATTTTCCCCGTCATAGAGTATGCAAACGTTGATGATTTCAAAGACTTGAAATGCGTCTTTAAATGGCATCACGATCTGTAAACTGCGTTAGAGAAAAACAAAAACATTCGCTTTCTTGCAAGCTATCCAAAACACATACTCATTGGTTCATGGAAACTCATTTGCACCTGTTTGAAAATACAAAACTCGTGCCCATCCAGAACAATATTCGCAACTTCGGCAACTCTGTTCAGACAGTATGACATATATTCATTTCATGTAAACACTGGGGGACGAAACGAAACTGTTTCTAATTAGACATTTGAGGTTGATGGGTGAGATTCTCATTATGTGTGGATGAAGGGAGCAAAAATGAATCTGATCGTTGCATCAATACAAATGCAGCGAGTGAAGTCTTGCTGACACATGCACTGCGGTGCTTGGCTGTATGTTCTCCTGCAGAAACACATACAAGCGTATGCCCGTCATAATTTTTGTTACTTTTCGGTTATTACTATTTTTTGTATAATGCGCAGTCATAAGACACAGTAAGTAATAAAAAATTGCCCTAAAGTAATAAAATGTTCCCCGTTTGCGTTGGGTGTATAAACGATGTTCAATTACATATGGCAATTTTTGTCCTATCCAAGAAAATTTGCAATTGAATTGAGTTCATAAAACTATACACATGCACTACGAACACAAAACACAAGTGAAAATTATGTTTGAATACATTTTGTACAATTGGAAGGACAATTTCCTTGATTTCGATTTTTTTCGAAAAAGCGTGATAAAAACGAAAAAAAGCGTGAGAAAATCTAGCGTGAATTTGGCGAGTAGTGATAAAATCGACTGTTGATAAAAGGGAAAAAGTACTGTAATGCTACAAGTTTGTCGAAGAAAGCAATGCTCTAACTCTTATGCCTAAAGTGTGAGAGCCCATATTCAGTGGGATAGTCAGCCAATATCATAAAATTCACCCCGAATATTGACTAAATATGGTACATTACACATACAGGTGACAACGAGGTTAGCCGTGAGATGAAAGACGGTAATCTGCAAACCTGTACTAATTTTGTACTCTACATAACACTAATTCTTCCCGTGGCCCTCTACGGCCATGAAGCATGGACGTTGAAAGAGGCCCATGGTGAGCTCTTGGTGTTTTTGAGCGTAGGATTTTGCGTTCAATCCTTGGCGGCAAACTAGAAAATGGTGTTCGGCGTAGACGCATGAACCATGAAGTGTATCAGGTGTACAAATCGGCGGATATAGTTAAGCGGATAAAACACGGCAGGTTGCAGTGGGCTGGGCATGTAGCTAGAATGCCGGAAGAACGACCAGCGAAGACTATATTTAGCAGAAATTCCGATAGAGGCCGTCGATTTCGAGGTAGGCCGTTGGATGTGTGCTGTCGACGAGGATGCCCGCGCAATAGGTGTTAGGGGAGATTGGAGGATAGCAGCCCAAGATCGATTGACATGGTGACGTATTCTGGATTCGGCATTGGATCGAGAATCGGTCTATCGTCGTAAAAGTAAAGTAAGTAAAGTAAGTATTGCTCTGAATATGGGCTCTCGCGCTTCAGGCAGAAGAGCTAAAGCATTACACTATTCGTCAAACCTGTAGTAGTACTTAGGGAGTACAAGTTTGTTATACATCGTTTCTTTAAATTGTACTTCTGGAGCGAGCTATCGGTATGCAGCGAAAAAGTACCCTACAATTGAATATACAAACTTTCGGTTGACCAAGGAGCAAGTTCCTTGAGAAAATAATGCGCTTGATGTTATCGTCGATTTGTGCAAACTCACGTATCACAAGTACGGATAGAATATAGCGGAACTCTGCTTCCTGTATGAACTGTAGAGAACGATCGATGTCTTCAGTACTGTTCAAAGTGATGTCAGCATCGAGGTGGGTTTTCAACATACCGCTGGAACGGGACTCAATTTGCAAGATGGTAGTTTCATCTGTGTGGAACTTGTTACCACTCTACGTTAGCACCAATCTTAACGATGACTGGAACATGATTCGAGGAGAACTCCACGATGATTTTTGAAATCGAAAAGCGTTCGGTAAATGTCGAGCTTTGAGCCCACGCCACCGGAGAACATTGAAGTTGGCATGTTCGGATGAACGAGAAAATGATATCCAGCTTTAACTTCCTGAAGGTGAATGTGACCGCACCTGGAGTCACCCCAAGCGTAGCGTTGAGAACCCCTTTTGATGACGACATTGCTACCCTTTCTAGAAAACTTCTTGATGTCGTTTTTCAATTTCACCGTGGTTCCATTTTACTGGTAAAACTGCTTTGGATAGTAGATAGAAGCAAATGTGATTTTATTTTTTTTGCATGCCTGAAGGGCATTGGGCAGAAGTGCCACTACAACAATATCGCACGCTTTGCCTTGGGGCTAATAGCGGTCTCGATCAACTAGAGATTAGTTGAGAGAATTCGTTATCGATATTGTTTTTGGCACATTTTGTATGTGTAGGATAAGTACAACGATACACCGTGCCCCAGTGCTGAGTCGAGAAAATTTCCAGCTCGAAAAGATCCTCGACTCGATTGGGAATCGAACCCGATATCACAACCGTGTGGGAGAGCTAGTCGACCGACATCGCTAACCACAGAGCCACGGGGACCACTGTGACAGGAATAATTGTCTTCTGTGGCTGGCCCCGATTGTTTTACACATGTTACAGGATGCTCAAACTCATTGATGGAGTTGTGCTAGTTGGTTTTAAGTCTGTGCCCCAGTACGGAACAACATGGTTGATGAAACTAGTTACCATTTTGAGATTGGTCTTCATACCTGGCAAGGAGTTGAGAGGTGACTTTCGAAGAATTGAACCTCGATTAAGCAAGAGTTCCGCAAAAGCAGAGCAAATGCGCTGAGCTCTCAGGTTTAGCGTTGTAGAAGCGGCAATTGTTGGTTGGAACTATGTGATTTCTTCATCGGTGGTGTTGATTTCGATTCCTGCAGCTTCATTCATTTCTGGAGTTGAAACTCGGTTAGGTTTTGAAAGGTAACTTACCTTACGAAACAGTACCAAACTGTGGTGGTGTATTTGCTGTACATAAAAGTCGTCTCCATTCCACTCGGTCCATGGCTGCAGTTTGCCAGTTTCGCAGTCTGCGTAGGGTTCGTACACGCAAAAGTTGAATGGTGCGGAACCACATCAAAATTGTGTTTTATGAGCACATCTCCTGTACTATTTTGGAACTAGTACAACGGATGTGTGTTGTGCATAACGCATTTGGTGCTCTAGCGAATGTTCAATGTATTGGACGGCTTTAAAGCATTACTTATGAAGTAGTAACCGGTGCTAGTATTGCAATGATGATTTGTATTGGTATTGGTAATATTGATCAGAATGGTACTGACTTAGTTAATGCAAATATGAACTGATCGATGCGAATTGCGAGGCGCTACGGAGATCGAAGCAAGCTGTGATCAAGAACGGACGTGAAAATGTTTCTCGTCGGAGTTTTTCATCGTTTCTTCAAGTTTTTATAAGTTATATATTTTCTATCTGGAAAAGTGATGTGTCTACGTTTATTGAATTCCGAGTGTTTGATTTGAATCGCGATGAAGTGTTCCGAGGATTGTCGTGTACGGTTGGGGATAGTGCAATAATGTCGACGCATTTTATTTAGCCTTCCCGTCGCGTAATCGTTATATTTCAAGTGCAAAGGGTGGAGTAAAAGGTAATACGAAATGTGGCGGTTTCGTATTATCGGTGAGAGTGACGTCAATGTTGAAATCCGTGAAAGATTCGTGCAATTTTGTGGCTAATTTGTGAGAGCTGCATTTCTTTTTTGGTGGCGAAGCACGTTTCCCGCTAGCCCTTGCCTTGTCATAAGTGCGTGTGTGAGTAAGTGCAAGGTGAACAAGGAAAAGCGAGAGAAGTGTAAGTGCAGGATGACCGTTGCTCTTGCGTGCGGCACTTTCTCGCACTAGCATGATAGTTCAGAGAGGAAGCGGGAATTAAAGGATAAGTATTAGCGTTGGTCAACCCGGTGGCATCACTGACGATTACGTACAACATAAGTGAAGCCAGCATTAGCTGGATCACTGGATCAATTTTACATGCAATTTGACAGCTGATTCATCGAAACAAGAAAAAAAGCATTGTTCATACGTGCACACAGGTTCGGTGTTCAGCGGCAGTGTACTTACGTGTTGTTTTCGGATGATATGTTTATTACACATAACGTCGAGAGGTTTACTTGATAAAACAAAAAATAAATGCGTTGCATTGTTATAGAATGTACACAACGTTTGCTCTTGCCGATTGCGAATGGCGGTGTTTCTTGCAGGTAGCTGGCAAACGTGCGATGACTTGAAGAATACCATCTCAATGTATGTGTAAAAGAGAAAGCGTATCAATGCCTGTGTGTTTCAAATTTACAAAGCTAAGCCAAGTTATTTTTTCATATTTAAATTGATTCAAGCCGCATAACTCTCTACAACGTATTGTATGCTTTGCTCGTCACGCTTACACTGCTGTGTGAACAAACCTTCAAGAACATAAATGAGACTAGCGCCACTGTCTTTCATGGCAGCTTCAGGAAACAAGACCGATGCCACCGGGTTGGTGTTGGTGACGTTTTGCCTGTGTTTTTTGTTTGATTTGCATGGCAAAAGGGAACCAATGTTTTTTTTTTGTTTATTTCTCTGCTTTCATTTTGAGCAGTTTTATGCCCTTGTTTTATGATTTTTCTAGCTTTTGAGTAAATACTGAAACACATAGACAATTTTTAGTTTAATTAAGTAGAAATCTTGTCGGTTAGCATGGCAAATAAATTTTGATTGCGATTATTTTGGCATTTTGTTAAATCTAATTAGTACTCGGTCTTGTTAGATATGCATATTTGCATTTTTTAAAATTTTCTAGCTATGAATGCATGAAACTTTGCAAGTTTTTCATACTCAGTAGGTATCTTCGCTTCATTATTCAAGAAATAAGTGGTAATCAACGCGAAATACCGTGTCTCCGCGTATGCGTCGGTAAGAGGGAATAGAGCGGTCGCGCATAACTCTCTGGGGTAAACGTGTTTTCGGCCCAGGTGAGCTTTGCTCGAATATGGATTTTCGGTGTGTTGTGACTTCCGAGGTGTACAAAACCATTTATTCGCAGACTGTCCACCCGTAGGTTCTATTCCAGCACGCAGTGATTCGGAGTAGGTTCCGTTCGTTTGATAAATATCGTAAATAATTAATCGCGACAAAACATCGTAATTAATCGCCACCAAATATCGTAATTATTTGCAATTAATATCAGGATTATACGCGACTCGTCTGTCAACGCACACATCCTTTTTTTTCTTTTTCTTTCTTTTTTCGTTCGTTTCAAACGGCGATGGCCAAGCAAATAGGCCGTTTTTGAAGTTCTCTTGCTGACCGCTTGCAGTATGTGTTGAGGGCCTATCTATTTACTTTTTTCTTGTTTTTGGTTAATGCAGATATGGTTGCTCCGTAACATTGTGTAGTCAGCTGAGATAAATCAATGAGAGATACGTTTCGGTAGTTGCATAATGACTTCATAAACAGATTTTCGAATATTTGAGTCTGTCTTGATTAGGTTATAGGTCCGGTATCCTTGCGTGCGCTTTATTTTTGCGGTGTTACATCATCAACCGGAATGAGTTCGGATCGCGTTATGATTTCCGTAGAAGATATAATGAACTCGTACGCGCGATATTTGGTATTATGAACCCGGTATTAGAACTCAGCGCATCGTTTGCCAAAACGAAATCTGCTGCAAACCTTACCCTTTTCTCCAACATCCCAGTGATTTCTCGTGGAAGTGCAGAGGTATTCTCGGCTTCCAATAAAGCGAGTATCACGTCAACATATTCCTATACACACGTCTTCTTTGACCTGCATTCGGATGCGGCCGGCGCTGGTATTGCCTAATATAAAGATTAAGGTCACCAGTTTTTACACATTGAGGATGAATGTTAATCCCAAGCATCATCTATTGGTTCTATGTGTAATTACAGCTGATCTGGCAATAACGGAGTAGCAGCCGCGGGCGGTCAATCATGCTCATGCTCATGCTCATGCAAATATGAACTGATCGATGCACCTTGCACGCTGTGTACCACTCCGTCTCTTCCCTGACGGATTGGTATCAGAAACCATCTTCACCGGGCTGTCGTCCGACATCCTCACGCTATGTTCAGCCCACCGCAACCTGGCAATTTTAGCGTTGTGGACGTTATATGGCTCCCCAAGCAGCTCCTGCAGTTTGTGATTAATTCGTCTTTTCCACGTTCCGTTCTCTATCTGCAGTTCACCGAAGATGTTGCGCAACAACTTCCGCTCGAAGATCGCGAGGGCGCGTTGCTCCTCTACAAGCATAATCCATGTCTCATGACCTTAGCCATGTGAGTGAAACCAGGCACACGAACTCGTCAACCACCTCGGTTTCATCACCACCGTTCTCTAGAAGACGTTAGCACTGTCTTCTCGAGAGCCCCTTGCTTTCAGGTACTTCGTCTTCGATGCTCTGATGGCGAGTCCAACCCGTCTGGCTTCGGCTTTTAGTCCGATGTACGTATCCGCTATCTTCACAACGGTACGAGCCACAATGTCGATATCGTCGGCAAAGCCATACAGTTAGACTGACTTTTCGAATATCGTACCACTCGTGTTAATTACCGCTTTTCTAATAAAACTTTCCAGGGCTACATTAAACAGGAGGCACGAGAAACCATCGCTTTGCCATATACCTCTACGAATTTCGAAATGGCTCGAGAGTGTCCCTCATACTCAAACTACACGCATCACTCGATCCATCGTCGCTTTGAACATTCGCGTTAGTTAGTTCGGAAATCCGTAGTCGTGCATAATTTCCTGGTTTTTGAAATTCATGAATAGATGGGCACCCATAAATTCCGCCTGGTAGTGCAACACGAATTGCTTCGCAAGTGGTATTAGTCGACGGCAGAGTGTTTGGGGAACACCTTGTAGGTGGCGTGTGATTGCTCTGTTATTGCAGCACTCCAGCTTGTCACTCTCTACTGCATCGCCGTTCAGATGCTCTACGAAGTGCTGCTTTCACCTCTCGATATAAACGCCTAGTTCGTAAGAAGATTGCCCTTCAAGCTTTTGCATAGTGCACATATCGGCTTGCGGAACGTAGCCTCTACGGGAGCTGTTTAGTTTCTCGTAGAACTTCCGAGGGTCGTTAGCTTGGTACAGCTCTTCCATCGCTACGCGAACCGAATCGAATGCTTTTCCAGCCATCTTCAAGAGTTATGGCTCGGGAGAGACTGGTTGTGTCATGTAAACAGCCCTGCAGTTGTCATGCACCCTTTGCAGCAAACATAACTAGACTAAGACACCTGACTCCCGGATTAATCATACATATTGAACACGACCTGTGACTGTATAGCAAAACCGATTAATCGTGTAGAGTCCGTCATCGGTCGTTGAGCCTTTCAAGATTATATATAAAATAGGTGTAGCAGTTTGGTCAGATCGACGCTTGAGGTAACATGCAGACAGGGGTACCAGATGTGCAGATTTGTCTGCATAACGTAGATTTTAAGAGTCCGTGTGCAGATTTTTATTGCTTCGCAAATATTTGTAGATTTTCCATAGCTTCTGCAGATTTTTGTCAAAGTTTTCTCTTTATTTACGCAGACTTGATGCAGGTTTTTGCAGACCATTTTTCAAAAACATCTGGTATCTTTACATGCAGATGATTGATATTGTCATTTTTTGCACTCAATGATATTGACATATTGTTTGCACTTTAACGTGCGAAAGAAAAGTGTGAAATTGACTAACAAAATGGGGGTTTAAACTGAGGGGTTATATACAGTCATGGAGACTTGCAGTTTTGGTTAATTTTTCATATTTGCGCACTGATTTTAGTTGTTATATGATGTTATGTTACGTCATTACGATCTGCAGACACTCTCTTTCAAAGAGGAACGGAGAAATAACTGGAATTTTTCTGTGTCGGTGATTCCGAAAGTGTTTTGCGTGAGTTAGTGTTTTTAAGGTGGCGAAAAAAAATACACTCTTGATACACTTATATGCAAAACATTCAAACTAAGCTTTATTTCTCTACATATCGTTAGCAAAGTAAGGCTGTTAAGGAGATTTTTGACGTGGGACTATGCCTCTGATTTCTATACTGGTATGCATTCTGTAAAATTAGAAATGAAACTGCGTCAGATTTCAAACGAAAATAACAGCTGAACCACATGATGAATAACCAATATGTTGGTGGATAGATAAAATGTAGAACAATTTTGTAATACGCTAGTTATCATTATTTTTTTATTGCAAAGCGGTGAAAATCGATGAAAAGTGTCAAGGACAAATTTTCGCGAACAATGAACCAATCACATGCGAGCGTTCCTAGCACAGACGACATGAATAGACACCAACCATTCCCTGTAATATTCTCTGTATAAATATCAAAAAAAAATATTACAGGGTCTCTCCGTCCCAACAGGTCAATTTATATTCGCTTCCATGAACCTAAACTAATTTGATGTCTCGAAGGTAAAGATTTTTCGGAAAGCTTGAAACAATTTCTTTTCTTGAACAATTTCTAAACCTGCTGTTAGAGCGTAATAGAAACTGATGTCTTGAAAGAAAACATGCTGGTAACACAACAGTACCGTAGAGTTTATGTGGAGCAGAACGCCGCTGGTTTCATCTATCATTGCAGCGGGCACGACTTCTATTCGCGTGCAATTAAATCTGCAATGCTGCTACTGATGGTGATTGAATTATTGAATACCATAAAAACCATAAATTACTCAAAAAGAATTGAACATTTTTGCAACGGTTATAAGTTATTTTTATTTAATTTTTATCTTCGATATTCGGTAAATAATCGTGACCGGCATAATTTCGAACGAGTTAGTTCTGAAAATACTAATTTTTATAGAAGAGTAAGAGCCGGTGAGTGCTTGTAAATTTTTTGTCCATTTACTATCTATTCAGAATCTTTTTTTTACATTTCAACATTGTTATATATTTTTTTTTATTTTTAGCTTTGCAAATAAAATAATATACTTATATTAGCTGCCTTCGTAAAGCAGTAATGTAATTGTTGGCAAATGAAACAAACCTGTGAAGCAAACAAAAATTAAGCTTTTTAAACTTTAACTTCGTTGTAATTGTTAAATGTTGTTTGCACAAGAAAAAACACTACAGGCACAACATCGCCAAGTGTAAATGAAGTTCTTTCGAGTGTAATTAAATATATTTCTGAAAAAATTAAGGGGAGGCTTAGAAATAAAATACGTAAATCACTGAACAAACGAATTCATTGTGTCTGTAATTACAGTGTTTGGTCCCACGTCACCATTTCATACAACCCTAGGGCTGAATACCTTGTAGTATTTTCATTCAGTGTTCGGTTGGATACAACTAGAAACTGTTGAACTCTTATGTTGTTATGAGTAACGCAGTTCTTTCGACAAACTTTCAAATGCATGTAGTCTGATTTGCAACTACTGAAGTGAAAAACTAGAAATATCTTGTCAACAAATGAAAATATCAAAGCAATATATTCCACAGAGTTGCGAGGCTCAGCAAAGTAAATAAAACCTTAAAACATCTTGAATTGTTTTGGCAATTACAGAAAAAATTATAAACAAAAAACTAATTTTGAGGGATGTTCTTCGCAAAACTCCATTTTGTCATATCAGACTTACAGATAGAAGATTGCAGCGTTCAGCAACTCATTTTCTTATAGGTTTTTCTACAACTTCACTAAAGAAAGTATTATGGTATTTTGAAAAAATAGAACAAATAATGTTTATGTCTAACTGTTAGGGGAATTGATCATAAAACCGAAAACGTAAAAAGAATGGTTTTGTTTCATGGAATAAACTTGCTGAAGACACTGGGTACATAAAACCAATATTTTACCGTCAAATCTAAAACGATCACGATTTTACGAGTTTAGACCACTGTGCAACGATGTGGCCACAAAATAGTTGCACAAGAAGTTGCGAGGTCATTTTAGGCGAAAAGGTGCCTTAGGGACTAACTTTATGGTAGTCATTTGCGAGGCATTGACGAAATATTTGCTTATGTCGACCTGAACATTTACAAGTTTTCTGAGCGCTATTAGTTGGTTGATGACAGTTGCCTGGTATGCCGATTCAAATATGCTCGCGTCGGGAGCAATGTGGAGAGTTTTCGAACAGTGGTCTTTTTAAGTTCTGTGAAACTAAACATAGTTTTGATAAGCAACTCTCCTGCATATAGAGTGGAAGCTCTCATATTCATCTTTGGGGCTATCCATAAACCACGTGGTCAAATTTTGGTCCATTTCAAATCCCTCGCCCTCCGTGGTCAATCGTCTATATAAATTTGAAATTTATTGTATTAACCGTGGTCATTTTCCAGTCCTCCACTCAACATATCACGTGGTTCAAGGATAGATCCTTACGTGTTATTATTTGGCGTATGAAACTGGGTTCTTGAATTTTGAAAGATCCTTTTAATTCAATCAGAGATTGAAATTATAGCCTACTTGAATCAAATATCCATAATTTATTTCTTGCCAAGAAAAGATCTTTATTATGCTGGAAGGAGCAATATAACGCCACAAATTGTTTCCGGTAGATTTGAAAAGGTAAGGGGCGTCGTATGCACCGTAAATCTTGTGTTTTTGTGTGTATACACAAACCACGGCATTTGTTCGGTCACATCCAGGATTTTGAACAGTGATCAGTTTGTACTGTTTTGATCATAGATGATCAGTTTCGAAATGAGACCTGTTTCTTTGATGCCTTCTTCAAAAATGACGTACAACCGTGCTGTCTTCGCACTGCTTGCTTCCCAGTTCCAGATTCCATGGATTTAATCATTATTGTCAATGCGTTGCAATTGGTTGTCAATCCCATGAAATGTTCAATTTCGGCATTGGATACGTATGTTAGGCGTTGCGTTGTTGACATTTCGTCCAGAACAATAATGACCAATTTTTTGTCTTCTTGTAGTCCGGTTATTCGAAGCTTCAGAAGTATTATCGTAGAATATTCTTCCGTAACTTTAAGTTTCGACAACCATCCTTGTGTGGTGTTAATAGATGGCAAAGCGTAATACGGCTGCATTTGTCGGTACGCTTTACTCGAGCAGTAATGAAGAATTACGGCCTTGCTCTTCATCTTGTCACAGTATCTAGCCCCACATCAGAGTATCTGGCAATCCCTTGCGTTTCATTCCGCGGATTTTCAAAAAACTTTTTCTCCTAACTGATTTGAACATTTTTTGCTGCACTCGTTAAGCGCCAAAAAATAGTCCAAGTACGCTTATTTCGATAGTTCTCAATTCTACCGGAAAGTTTCATGTTTTAGAACAAAACATTCGTTTACATTTTTATCATTTTTGAGATGGCAGTACCATACAGTCGTCCACACAGATACTGCAAAAAATGTTTCACCTTTCAACATTCATGTCTTGACTTTGTAAGTCAGTTGATTTTGACGTTAAGTATACATACACGGTTAAATGAAGCTACCTGATTATGAGTACGAAAACTACCAGTTTTTGAGTTCGCCTAAGCGAAGTTCGATTTTGAGTAACTTTGATTGCTTCTATTTTCTTCTATACACGGACTGATTAAGCCGATAAATCTACAAAATTAACCGGTACAGTCGACAGACAAACAAGTGGATTAATACAGTATACTTATTTTTGAGTGAAATATTCTAGGTTGTATTAATTATGAAATTGGTAGTTTCCTTCGATCTCTTCCATCAATAATTTTCGCGGCTCGACGGGTTTTGTTTTACCTCATTTTGGATGAAAATTTTTCATCTGCCAGTGCTGTCAAGAAAAAGACAGCAATCACAGTATTTTTTTCCCACGAGTGTTAAAAACACGGTTTTTTGTGCAAAAAGGTTTGCAGTAGTGTTTTGTTCGCTTTCAATATATTCAAAGTGAATGTAGAAACTTCACCGGTTAGCGAAAGGTAAGCTTTGAGATTTTTAATTTTTCATATATAATAAATTCGGTTCCTTGGAGACCTCCTTTCGAAAGCAAAACTAACCGCGCAGAAAGTTGTATCGCCTGCGGGGACACTTAACCGGAGAATAAACTGTTGGTGTGTGCCAGAGTGGGACGGGCCGGAATTAAGTTTTCCGGAAATTTAGAGCATCGAAGATCCCACCAAGATTGTGTGATGAGTAACTTTCGGTGGTTGAAGAAAAAATAAACAATGAAGTATTTTCTTTAGTGTCATGAGTTTTATTTATATAAAAAATCGAAATTTTCAGTTTTTACTGCAGGATTTCTAAATGCCTACTTTGAGTAGTTTAAGCTTGATTATGGGTAGTTTTATCGATCGTTCAGTAATTTTTACCCAATTTGCAGTTCATGCCAGGTTCCCTACTTTTGGGTACTCAGTTGAGTAAAAAGAACTTAATTTTGGGTTGAAATTACTTATTTTTGTGGAAATATGTCATGACAAGCTACTTAGTTTCGGGTGAAGTTTACTCACTGATATGTTAAATCTACCCACTTTGCGTTACCATTGATCTGTAGAACAAACTAGTTGAGGGTAAAATTGACGAACCTAATCGTTAAAACTACCTGTTTTTGTTGACAATCATGAACTGAAACATCCTAATATGCGTTAAAACTAGTCATTTTTGTATCTCTTTTATCTCATATGCTACCAGTTTTTAGGTATATTTCGTTATCCAATTATAAGTATAATCATATAATTCAAAAGTAGGTACAGCCTCTCTACTCAGATTTTGAGTTTGTGCGCTTTAACCCTTTCCCGCTCATGGTGACTCTAGAGCACCAAGAATCATAATCATCATGTCTTAACAGAAAATAGTTTGTTGTGCTTACGCTTGTTCCATAAACTTTTATATGCTGCCTCATAGCATCACTGGGCATTTTCTGCAAAATACTACAGTTGACAGTAATTTTAGTTTGTCTACAAAGTGTTCAGCTTAAATTTTCTCGTGAAGCTATAAATTTTAATGATAATCCTTGTGAGCGGGAGAGGGTTAAGGGGATTTTGAGTGATATCTACTTATGTATAGGTTTTGTGCAATTTTACAGTTTTTGGGTTTTTTGCATAAATTGATGCAGAACACAATAACGTACTAGAATATCCAAGAAAAACCTAGATCTGATAACCTAAACCAAAGTTATAGCCAGAACAATGTTTGGTAATTAACATAATCACCATTTCGTTGAGAGCAAAAGTGGTACAGTCTGTGCATATTATTTGAATGTAAGTCGCAGATCTTAGGATATAGAACAATCATGTCTTCACCAAAGTTAGTCAAGTGATTGAGTACTTTCAGATGAAGATTTGTCTGTTTTGGAATTTTCTCACTACGTGGCACTAGTGTACCCGTGACGATTGTGTAGCAGAAATAGTTTTATCTATTTCAGTATCAACTCGTATGCTGTGGCCACTTTAGAAGATAACTCTCTGAGGTCTTTGATATAGATATGTATTTACACACTGGACCCAGGTTTGGCTTTAGGCAGGCCACCGATAGCCTTCCGGAAGATCCAGTAATACCGTAATTGAGGTCAATTTTCTAAAGTGATTCTAAAGCTTCCTATTTTTTTCGAAACTGCTTCTGCGGGATTGACTAGAAACGAAATGAGTTCACCGAAAGATCATTTTCAATGTTCAAAAGTATTCCTAAAGCTTCCTGTTTTTTTTTGAGACCAATTTTAGAAGAAAAATGATCTTTTAACGAAATATGCTCCAAGATGGCCACCACGTGAACCACCGGTACTACCATAAAAGAGATTAATTTTTAAGAACAGTCCCACTTTTTTTCTTAACCACTCCCAGACGAAAATAAATAATCTCATGACAGAATGTTACTCAAATTTACCATCAGATAGCCCTCCGAAAGATCCGGAATTACCGTAAACGAGATTAATTTTGAAAAACAGGTCCTAGTCCCATACGGTGTATATTTTTCCAAGGCTGTATCATATTTTCAGTTCACTCATTTGTCGCTTCTATAACTACATACACTGTCTGCTTTAATGAACAGGTCCTAGTATTTCCCGTTTTTTTTTTCGAAACTATCACATGCAAAAATATACCATAATATCAAAGAAAAGCCGAGATCTGATAACTTATACCAGAGTTATAACCAAAATAATTTTCAGTTTTCCTCTTCTACGGTATTTCTGGATCCGGAGGGCAACCGGTAGTCTACCGAAAGTTGAACCTGGGTCCATTGTGTAGTTATTATCGACCAAATAGCAATTCTAAAGATACCAGGGTATTTACCTTTTAATTGGCCCCAGTCGATCTAGATTGTTTAAAATGTCTTCTGTTACATATACACTAGCGCCACAAAGTGACAGAATTCCTTAACAAATTGTTACCGATCGCTTTCAAGTCGATCGGCCTAATTAAAGATTTGTTTAGTTTGTAGTATGTGAGTTGTAAATATTTGTTTTGTTTGTGGTTGGCTCTTTATTATTGTTCTTAGCTGTTAAATTATTTGTTTTCCAAATATTGTATTTTTTTGTTTAACATAGATTTAAGCCTTACTAAAACTTACTAACCTAAACAAATAAAATTACCCGTTAATTAGGCGTCGAAAATTTGCGAAAAAAAAACAATGTATTGTTGACGTCTGCAAGTCCGTGGATTTCCCGCCGGTTGACAATCTGGGAACAAAGGAGGCCTTTGGAGCCCACCCCGAAACGTGCAGACCAGACGTTGGGGCCTTAGACGTGGTTCCCAAGAGACCATTAGATATCCCAGAAAGCGGCCACAACTTGCAGGCGTTAACAAAAATAAAAACAAAAATTTACCGGAAAACCGCAACGGCAAAAGACGGCAAAATAGTCCGCACTAAAAATAATTCAACCGAGAAAGAACCGCTAACAAAAGAACAACCCTGACACAACGCCACCCCGGTGTATAATGAATCAAGAAAATGTGTCATCAAAATAGCTGCATCCGGGCAAAGGGTAAGAGTGAGAGAGAGATGAAGAGAGAGGGAGATCGAGAATTGGGAGAAGGTCGATAGTAGGTGACAGACGTTGGAGAAGACCATTAGAGTTCGAACCGTCAGAGAAGAAGCACGCTAAATTTTCAACAGTGCAAGGTTAGTCCGGAAGAAGTTCTAGCTGACGAGAAGCGGAGGGCGATAGCACCGGCTGTATCCGAGTGGGCTGGATCCCAGTGGAGAACGACAACCGTGGAAACTTTGGGACTGTTCCGTGCCTATGGTCAGGCGAAAGCTACGCGATCCCGACCAGGAAGGCGCGGGAACGAGTCCGTTTAGCGGGACAGTGAACTCCGGGACGTCCCCCCCGTAGGAAAACGGCGAGATATCGGCGAAACGTGGAATCGCCGACCCACATTTGTTGACCGTTGAACGGTCAAGGTACGTATCTCTCTCCCTCCTTCCCTGCATGTCATCGATGGGCCCCAACGCGTCGTGAACGGTACCGCATCATGTAAAGTTACACTCCGAATAAAGAAGTAAAATGAACCTCTCTCTTTAATATTAAATTAGAGCCAATCCCTTTTCCGCTAATCTTTCGTTGGTCCGCTCCCCCTGATTGAGATCGGTTCTGTATTGCAATAGTACTGAGTCCCCCCCGAGCACGCTACGACCCTGAGAACGTAAGGGTGAGTCAGCTGGGCAGTGTGAGGCAACTCATACTTACAAAATAGATCATCATTCTATAGTACTCAATCACTTGAACAACTCTGCTGAAGACATGAATTTTCTATGTTTTAAGATTAGCGAGCAATAATGCATTCTGTATATTTAGACTGGACATGAGCCACTTTTGCTCTCAACGTTTTCTAGTTGTCATTATTTTTCCCATAGAACAAAAGTGGTACATGTTTTTCCATTGAAGTTCGTGTAAGTTTCTTAACCAGAACTCGTTATGCTTTCATGTATCGTCTTTTGAAACCTTTCCAGCAATGATTTAGTACAGTTATGTTGGGAAAAATTGTAGAAAATAATTTACTTTTTGAGTGTTTTCGTTTATCGCGTCTCCTGAAAAATTTACTTAATGGCACATGTTCCACTTTTGCTCTCAACGGCTCATATGAAAAAATTTGCTAACCGATGAAGATTCTACATTCACTTTGAATATATTAAAAGCGAACAAAATACTTCTGAAAACCTGTTTGCACAAAAAAAACCGAGTGTTTAACATTCGTAGAAAAAAAAAAAAACATTTCACAACTGTCTCTTTCTTGACAGCACTGGCAGATGAAAAATTTTCATCCAAAATTAGGTGAAACAAAACCCTCGAGCCGCGAAAATTATTGATGAAAGGGATCGAAGGAAACTACCAATTTCATAATTAATACAACCTAGAATTTTTCACTCAAAAATAAGTATACCGTATTAATTCATCATGTGAGTTTTTTCTACCAATTTCACTCAATCAAAGTTACTCAAAATCGAACTTCGCTTAGGCGAACTCAAAAACTGGTAGTTTTCGTACTCATAATTAGGTAGCTTTATTTAACCGTGTAGGTACTGTCTCGAAAAGGTGAGAATGCTTGTTCTCCCCTCGCACACTCACACCATTTTGCTGTAGAATGACACGGTTGCCATCAGTAATGTTCTCCGGTTCTTTTTTCTCGGACAGATGTGATTTATTCAAAATTCAAAGTTATAACGTTCCGGCGAGCTTTGGAATAAATACCGGAACTTTGAAGTGTATCTACAAACCATGAACCCCGAAAACAGCACCGGCACCGGAATAATATTTTAATTAAAACCGGAGAATGTCCCGCGACCAACGCTGCATAGCTAAGTAGCCGGTCGGTTTTGCCCCGGGGGCAGTAAGTAGGCAGCTCCAGTCATGGTTCCGCTTATTTTTACAGCCACAAACCGGCGTGGCCTCCGCGGTGATTGCGTTCGGAATGGTAATGAGCGTTATTGACGGTATCATGTTGAATTCCGCTGCGGGAAAGTTCCTCGCTGGGGTTTAAAATAAATTCCATTTTCAAGGTGAAATGGAGTTTTTTGTGGCTTGAAAGGTTCAACATATTTTCACGAACAATCCGTATAATTCGACTGCAATCGTTAACCAGTTTTGGTAAAATTTTATTTCCCGACTTTTGCTGCCTTACGGGAGCACATGCATAATTTTGCTCCACTGGCATGCTGAACTCTCATGCTGAACCCACTCAGTTACGCGCGCTAAAACAATAACAAACCGTTAGTAAGCACGAATTCGACATGTGGCAGCGTAACTTTTGATGTGCAGTTAGGAACCTGATTGTGTAGCTCACTCTGAATCAGTTCGTTTTTCACAGAAAGAAGTCCCAGAACCATTCGCAAATCCAAAACCATGTTTGCTTAGTTGTACGTTGAGATTAATAATATTGTTTCAGATATTATTTGCACTGGTAAGGTGAGAAAATTTATACACCCATTGGATCATAAGTTCCATCCTTTTAACAAATTTCCTTTTTTTTGGTTATGCTTCGGATCGCCTCATAAAGCAAGAGCGTTATTGTAATTTATGAAAATTGATATTATATTCATAGAATGTTTAACAACACCTATGACATTTTCGTTAATTTTTTATGAATAGAAAACCGTGAGGCTCTCTAAATTCTTGCAGCTGCTTATTTCGGACATTTCGTATAAAAATTCTAGAAAAATATCAAATATATCAAAACGTATGTATGTATGTGTACGTCAGTATACAGAGTACTACATTCAAACATACTATATTTGATATTTTTTCACATTTTTGATACCAAGTGTGAGGAATAAGGAGTCGCGCGGAATTAGGGCGCCTCACGTTAATTGAAAAAAGAAGCCCAAAAAGTTATCAAGTTCATATGACGAAAAATCTTATCAAATCGTTTAAATTTTTTTTAGATGAATTATACAACAAACGAGAAGATTGTCAACATTTCATTTTTATGCGGTGCTAGCATTTATCATCCTCTTCTTGAGGATACGATTTTGACCCGCCTACGTGGGACGCCAATTTTAATTACGCAGCATATTTTACGATGGTATAAAGCTAATCATTACCTGTCCCGTAGACGATTAGGAAATTATTATTAATTAATCAATACTTAATTTCGAATACCTGTAACCAACAGACTAGAAATAGAAATTAATTAAGTCATATTTCGCTACGTGACTGTTACACAACATACCGCCTTTAAGCTTTCACACAGGCCCGCATATACGTTCAGATATAATTATTGCAATGTGACAATAGCTTCTATCCGGTTTTTTATTTCCACCGGGTGCCATGAATCCCCTTCCCTGGGTCCAACAAGTTGAATGAAGTGCGGAGAATGGCCTTCAGCCCTGTGGGCATATTCACCCCCATCCGGTAAAGTCCTTAGCAACTCACTCACGTTCCGGATGGTATGAAACGGACACGAAAAAAAAATAAAAATCATTAAACGCTTCATCCGGGGCATCAGCAGAGAAAAAAAGTTCAAACTCGCACACGCACTCGCCCTATTTAGGTTTCCAACCGCCAGCTATGAGAGTGCCAACCTGGGGCCCGAAACAGAGACAATATTCAAATAAAATTCTAATTAAAGCAGAACACGTTTCGGGTTCTCGGTTTGCGGGATCTGAATCTTTCGTGGTAGCAGCGGCAGCAGCAGCAGCAGCTCCGGTGCAGTCTGCAATCGTACGTAACGACGAAGAAGGACACTGTTTTATATTTAATGGACTTGGCCGTTTTACGGAACAACGAGAACGCGGCGGACCCACCACGATTGTTCGGGACGATTTACTCCGGATCGGAACGGGAAAACGTGTTGGCAGGATTGTTGTCGATTGTTTGCAGTCGTTAGCCGGGCAACTGAAGTTTTAATTCGGGACGTTTATCCTTCAGCTGTCACGCTTATCGCGACAGTTGGAGCTGGAGTTGAATTTTCGGGTATTGCGTAAACAATTGTGGAGTTACTTATATCGTAAGAATTTGAGCTGTAAATAATACGAGGGTGAAAACGAGACGTGATTATTGATAAAGCTGTCTAAAAATGAATAGAATGTGCGGCACCAGAATTTTTTTCTAAATTCATTCAATTTTTTGTTTGACATAGCACACATTTTTAAACGGATTCTTAAAGGAGACCTCACTCTAGAAGGTCATGTATAACGCTCTGTAGGCGGGCGGCCTAGCGTAGATGGTAACATCTCCGCCAACCACGCTGGTGGCCTGGGTTCGAATCCCAACACCGACATAGATGTCGATGGTGGTGGGGTGTTGTGATCCACTTACAACCAACCCAACTGGTCTAGATTCAACTCTAGTCGATGCCGGGAGATTTTCTGAGGCGAAAAATCTCTGGGATCACGCCTTCCATCGCATGAGGAAGTAAAGCCGCTAGGGCCGCTCCGTTAATCAACGGGTCGTAAGTTAGGGTCCTGGGTGGAGTCACCTCCAAGAGCGTCGGTGATTGGCACAAACAACAGTGGCGGAACTAGACCGACAGTAACCAAGCGAGAATTAAAAAAATAAATAATAACGATCTGTAAACTGCGTTAGAGGAAAACCCACATTTGCGAGCAAGTGGATGCATACCATATTGAAATCATACACCCATCACGTTATTACAACTCAACGGATTTGTAATGATTTTTTTCCTATTTAGAATTGTTTCTCATTGCACTTGTTCGATAGTACTAAATTCGTGCCAATCTAGAAACCCCATATTCGCATTTATTGCTTTTGTAAACATTTCCGGCAACGCTGCTAACAATGTTACATTTTTTTTCAATTCTGACAGATCACAGCAGAGAAGAAACGATTGTCCCATATCTTAATCTGTTACTTTCTAACAACGAAGCCCAGCTTACATTGTCCTACGTCATCATTTCATTTGGGTTGTATTATCTTGTAGTAATTCAATGTGAAAGATAGAAGGCTTTCTCGAACTTATAGCTGGAAGCGTGTCTTGTTCATGAACAAGCTGACATTGTAACGCTAATTAATGAGGACTGTGTGTGAAATTATATTAGTCGTACCTACTCATAATTTACAAGCCATCATACCCGTTTAAGGGGTTATATACCTTTTTGGTCGAGAAAAATGAGGAAAGTTTGAATTCATTTTTAAGCGCATAGCACCATTTTCATTGCATCAAAGTGATATTTTTCTGAAAATGCAGTTTATCAACAACAACCAAATATGTTTGATTTTGAGATATACCAATTATTACTGAAGTAATGGCCGTTTCCCCGAAACGCTTTTTTTTTGCAGAGGCCTGCGGTGATCCTGATAGAGACTCAGCGGGTCAACCGAAATAAAAAAAAACTCATATTATTTCATTAGTTTAGAAGTGTGCCGGGTCCTTGAACGATCGCTTTTATGAGTATTTTGTTTTCAGTGCAAACGGGAACGTTTTTCCCAAAAAAGCACGTTTTGAGCGCCATAAATTGCATTAAAAATGTTTTTGCGGCAAAATGTAGCTGTGTGTTTCAAAAAGCGATCGTTCGAGGACCTGCGAATTTAATAACGAAAATTTAAAAAAAAAGATGAAGGAAATCGGTTCAGTAGTTTTCCCGCAATCAAGATCACGGCAAAGTTTTCGGAAAATACTATTCCGAGATAATCGCGTTTAAAGTTTCAAGTTTAGCTTAGGCGGCCGTGGCGAGGCGCGCTGCAAATCGCTCTAACTTTCTTCCTATTGCTCAGATCTTTATGAAAATTTGTGAAAATGTTCTCAAGATGTTGTATTTGAAGATAATGCAATAGAATTTTTCTCGGTTTTTTGAAAACTAAAAAGGTATATAACCCCTTAAAAGAATAGCACCACTAATAAGTGTTGCTTCGCCGTGGTTAATCATTCCGTCATTTTAAAGCTTAAAATATATGTTTAAAATTAACGATTCGGCGAACAAATTTTTTAACCAATTTCCTATCTTGTTTAAACATAATATTAAGTTTAAAAGGCTCCGTTTGCCTCGTGAATATTCGGTGTTTTTCGAAAGAACAAGCTAAATGTTGTAATTTACGTTCTCGTGACCAACGGCTCTGCACAAGTTTTCCAAGTTCTCGGCAGAGTGGGAGTTGTGGTGAAAGTGACCTCGAGCATATCGCGTCTTTTAAGGCAGTGCCGATACAATGGAGACGAAAATTAAGTGAGGAAAATATTTTGTGCCATCTCCTTCAATCGCCTCCTTATGGATTGCCAAACTGTTTCAATCCTTCAGTGTTGAATTGTACCGAGTGGAATACATTAGAAATCATAATTTGAATAATAATAATTCTTCAATAGTGCAACAGCAAGCGATATTTGCCCTGAAAGAATATTTTCGCCAATCTCAGTATTGTTTTGATAGCTTTACTCTTCGGAGAAAGACTGTGAACGATTATTCGTACCCGAACAAGAGAAATTCTGAATAATACAACACTGCAAACCCAAGGGATTTTTTATGGATCTCAATAAAACATGCGAGATGCCCAGTTTGTATTACACAAAATAAATGTATTATAGGAATAATGCATCATTTATTTATTTATTTATTTATTTCGTCAAACAAAAGTAGACTACATATGTTTAAAACTAACTTACATGCTATATGCTATTTATACTAGTGGAAGCAAAAAAAAAAAAAAGTTTATACATAATTGAATAATAATATCTCTACTTGACGGATTATTACAATAAATGTTTTCTATCGATTTAAATTGCGCGTTGAATTGAAATATTGCGTTAATTTAGTTCTCGACATAGAAAAGTCAATTGCTTCACAGTGTTGGTTATACACTAACATCATTTGATTAAAAGGCCCGTATTTAGTATAATTGTTTCGTTGATGATTTAAAGAAAACAAAGTCCGAGTTCGTAAATTTCTAGAAGGTACATAAAGATTGAGTTTTGATAATATTTCGGGTGAATCGACACGTTGAGATACGATATCGTTAACAAATGACATCATTGCGAATTCACGACGGGCTTTTAATGATTGGATGTCAATAAGTCTGCAGCGTTCGTCATATGATGGTAGGGGAAATGACGTCCATCGTAGATTACGAAGTGCATATAACAGGAATTGTTTTTGCACTGATTCTATTCTGTTTACATGTGTTGCAGAAAACGGAGACCATACAATGCTACAGTATTCTAAAAGTGACCTGACATTGGAATTATAAAGTGTTTTTATTGTGTATGGATCTTGGAAATTATAGCAGAAACGTTCAATAAAACTGAGCACGTTACTAGCCTTTTTAATAATTGTATTGTAGTGATCAGTGAATGTTAATTTTGAGTCGAGTATGACTCCTAAGTCCCTAACTCGTTCACATTTCTCTACTACCTGATCTCCTAAGGAAATAATATTGCTTGGCATGTTTCTTTTTCTGTCAAAAGCCATCGAACTACATTTTTTTACGTTTAGCTGAAGAAGGTTTTTTTTACACCAAATGTAAAAATATTTTATCTCGTTACGAAAAATGTTTACATCATCAGCGTTTTTAATTTCAATGAAAAGTTTTATATCGTCGGCATAAATAAGAGTTTCTACCTTTTTTAGAATAAGGGAAATGTCGTTTACAAATAATATAAATAGTAGAGGGCCCAAGTGAGAGCCTTGAGGAACTCCTGAGGTTACCTGAATAGGTTTCGATAGTCTACCTTTAAATTTGACTGTTTGTTGACGATCTGTCAAATACGATTCAATCCACTTGAGTAATTGTGGACGAATTCCATTTTTCGTAGCTTGAAGAGAAGCAGGGGTATATCAATGCGATCGAAAGCTTTACTGAAGTCAGTATATAAGGTTTCAACATAATTACCTTTATCCATTGCGTTCAAAGAGAAGTTAATAAATTCGAGTAAGTTAGTTGTTGTTGAGCGCCCTTTGAAAAAACCGTGTTGCGTTGGCGTAATTCTATTTTTTATTTGGTGGAATAACTTTTTGTTTATTATTGCTTTAAAAAGCTTAGGTATACAGGAAAGAATGGCTATGCCTTGATAGTTGCTAATGTCGGATTTTTTACCAGATTTGAACACAGGCACTAGATTTGAGTTTTTCCAGAATTTCGGGAAGCAACCGGATTCCGGCGACATATTGAAAATCAAGAACAGTGGGGAAGTTAGCTCTTTAGCTAAATGTTTCATGAATGCTGGCGGAATTCCGTTTTTAATTTGTCTATTGTACCAGACTGGGTATATGGAATTGCCATGACGTCTTCTTCTTTTCAATGGTATTTCGCTAATAAATAAATCAGATAATATCTTATGAAAATTTTCTATGGCCGAATCGACGTTTCCGTCTTCAAACAATACATCTTGCCAGTTGATACTATTTAGTTTATGTTTTAATTCATCATAGTTTGCTGACTGAAAGTCAAAAACATCTTCGAATTCATATTCGTCAGGTCTTTTATTCACATGCACAAATAAGGAAACTCTATTGCTGTATGATAAACTTCGTTTTTCCATAATGGTTGTAATGAACTCGTCACACAAAAGTCTTCACTAATGTTGGACATTAAAAGATCTAGATAACAATTTTGTCAATTTTTCACATGATTTATTTGATTTAGACCAAGACTAGAGGTTTTATCAAAGAGCAGTTGCAGCGTTTGTTTTCGCCAATAATTGGAAGTAAGATACTGTGGTTATCGACGTCTGGAATAAAATCAATGTTGCGTTGATTGAAATCACCGTATATGTGGAGTTTTACTTCAGGTAACAGCTTGGATGCAATATTTTCAACAACATGAAGAAACTTTTCAAAAATTTCTTTACGCGCATTATTTGGAGGGAAATAGACAGAGACAAATACGTGTGTCTCTCCTGCTAGTTCTGCTTTCACCCAAACATGTTCGAACTCTTCAAACTGAATGGTGTCGATAACCACTGAATTAAAGTCTACTGACACCGCTATTAAAACACCACCACCAGATTTCATTTTCAGCGCCTCGCATACGGTTAAAATTTTGACAATATACAGAGATCTCGGTAGTGGTGGGGTGTTCGAGTATAGAAGCTGAAGAATGAGAGTCATTATTAACTGATTTCCTTCCTCTCTAGGTTGAACAAAACAAATAGATATAATAGAATAATAGAAACTCAGTAAGGCGAATTTGGGAACAGTACGACCGGTATAGAAATTTAGAAAAAATAAAGTAAATATGCAAAATTCAATTGAACTAATTCGAGCGAAAATTTCTCAGGGTCGGATTTGTTTTCGAAGAGCATATGCATTTAAGTATACATTACTTGAACCTATAACATAAATGTTGATGAAAATTCCAGCACGGAATTATGTCAGAAGAAACTTTTGATACAGATTTAATAGCATCTGCCATATTACGCTCCTGGTGGACAACCTTTTAGGAACATCCGTTTTCGAGATACTTCTACTGTACTCTGATATAGGTGATGATCGATATTAGACTGAATTTCCTTGGCTTTCGCTTTGTTCCAGTGTAAGCGACACGAATCACAAATTGATTAAGCTTTCTAGCTAAATTTGACAATCCATTAATTTTAATTTTCCTATAATCTATTTCTTTAATTTGCGTAATTGTTTCGGTCCAAGGACACGAACTTCTGTAATTTGCATAAACTGTCTATTTGAGAAAAAAACCTAAATTAATCCACCCAGCGGTCAGACCCAGCCTTTCTCATTCAAACTTATTATTTGTAAAAATAGATTTACATGTACGTTTCAATCCAATAAAAGTATATTCACTCTTTGGGTTCTAAAATATTGATGTTGTAATTGAAGTATAAAATATGAAATTTGACGTAATGTTAGTGCTTAAGAAATAGCGAAATAAAAGAAATGACTTAATTTCGAACAATTTCATCACGAGCGATACCGGGAACGTTCAAATAGTACGAAACCGCATTTCAATTATGTTGAGTCCACGTATATTGATCAAAGCAGGTATAGTTTTGAATAGTCTTTGAATTTCTTTTCGTTACATAACTTTTGAACTACTTATCAAGTTGTCATGAAATTATTTGTTTGTAAGTTTAAGAGATAACTCATTCGTATGACGCTTGTTATGTTGAATAAGTCGTGTAATCTTTGAGATAATAGACTCGTTGTTTTAACAATTTAATATATAACGGTTGTTTAAGTTCGATTATAATCGAATGAAATGGGAACGTATAGAGCAGCCGAATTATGAAACCACTTGTTCAATCATAATTCATCAGTTAACTCTTAACTAGCCCGTTCATCTGATATCAATATTGTTCAAATCGGTTGTGTAGTTTCTGGAATAATAAAGTTTCGTGATTTTCACATTTCGATACATTACAGACGAAGTTACAGTCCGACTACAGTTAAATTCAATAGGGTGTTATGAGGCAGCTGGACCTCTCATTTGACACTAGTTTTGTGAAATTCGGTTCAGCCATCTCTGAGAAAAGTGAGTCAGTTTAAGTAGTCTTGTAAATACTTTACTTTTCATAGCTGGATTTCACATTTTTAAACATAACAGGCAAAGTAATGGTCCGATTGCAAAAAAAAAAAGGTCTTATGGGGCAACTAGACCTTCCATTTGACACCAATTTTATAAAAATCGGTCCAGCCATTTCTGAGAAACATGAGTGAGATTGAATAGTCTCGAGAACACGTTTCTTTCCATAACTTTTGAATCACAGTTCAATCTTAATGAAATTCAAAAGTTTAAGATTTTTTAGGTAGCCCGTTCATTTGAAATTAATTTTGTTCAAATCGGTTGCGTAGATTCTGATATATTGATGTTTCGTGATTTTTACATTTTGATACATAACCTCTAAATTAAAATTCCGATTACAATAAAATTCAATAGGGTCTTATGGGGCAAATAGACTATTCATTTGCATTTAATTTTATTGAAATCGGTCCATCCATCTCTAAGAAAATCGAGCGAGATTGGGAGAGCGTTACACACACACATACACACACACATACAGAAAATGCTCAGCTCGTCGAACTGAGTCGAGTGATATACGATATTCGGCCCTTTGGAGCACTTTCATACCTTTAGTTTTTTCAGTGATTGCTATACCTTTCTAGGAGAAAGGCAAAAATCAATTAGTCTATCAGTTCCCATATAAACTGATCAAATTTTGTTACGCCATTTTCGAATGAACCTTCGGATCAAAACGATATTTACCATCAAATAACTTAACTTTAAGCTCTTTCAAACGCGACTAAGAACAATCGACTCGGTTCAGCCGATGCTGAGAAAATCGAGATATATTGGTCGTAAGAAAGAAAATAAACACACATACACATACTTCCGCACACATACACACCTTATTCGATTTTCGAAACAGGATTAATTGGTATCTATAGCTTCAGGTATGAAAGCACTTAATGATACAAATATGTTTGGGGCAAAATTAAGTCATTTCTTGTCCAAAATAAATTCGAATGTTGTATGTGTGGAAATCCACACACCAGGGTAAACAACGTAAGTTTTTAAATATCTCATCAACCAAAAATATTTTTTCCTTGGAAAATATATATTTTGTGTAAGATTGATGGTTTAGGAATTGTCAAGAGATTTCGTTAAAATCGATCGAGAAGTTTTCGAAAAAAATCGAAACAAAACTCTTTGTGTGGTTTTCCACACAAGGGTGCGATAAAGGTTAAGGAGTTATATACTTTTTTAGTTTTCAAAAAATTGGAAAAAAAATTATTGCATTATCTTAAGGTACAAGATCTGGAGAACATTTTTACAAATCTCCATAAAGATCTGAACAATAGGAATGAAGTAAGAGTGAAGTGCAGAGCGCCTCGCCACGGCCGCGTAAGATAAACTTGAAACTTTACACGCCGTGTTTACGATTGCAGCGAAACTACTTAACTTTTGTTGTCGTTGAATAACTGAACTCTCAGAAAATTACTACTTTTATGCAATCAAAAAGGTGCTACACGCTTTAAAAAAAATCCAAACTTTGATCATTTTTCTCGAGCAAAAAGGTATATAACCCCTTTATTGCCGTTCTGTGCAACCGAAGGTTCATGGGCCACTATGCTTCAAAGTAAGTGTATGTTCAAATTCATAAGCTTTTTTAAACTAGGAAAAGGCAATCGCTCTTGTGTCCAAAGAACTTTTTCACCAAATTGATCACACCTTTCTAAAAATACGCAAAAACTTTTTGATATGCTTATGCTTGATATTGTACATTAAAAAAATTTTATAAGGGCATTAGGTTTGTATGCAAATTCGTAATATGAAAGAACTGTGTTATTTATGAAGGTAGCATTCTAAAACCTTCAAGAGAAATATGAGCCCATACAAATCGTAAAATACTGTGGAAAAAATTGAAAAATCTACTGCTGTGTTCCGTTCCTAGTATGCCTTAATAAACCATACACACCCCTCACTAACACGCAGAGAATCCATCCCCAGGATACCTATAACTCGGTGACGGAATCGTGAAAGGAATCGCAAACACGAACCGGAGGATTCCCACTCACGATTCTTATTTCAAGAATCCTAGAGCCATATACAGGGCATTCCTGAGGATTCTTTTTCAGGAATCCTTTTCAAGGACGCTCAGGAATCCAATGTGAGGAATCCTAGAGAATCTATGCGAATCGTATGTGTTCGTCGGGGACTGCTTAGTGGGAGTTTTTTTTTCACACGCTGAATTTACGGAGTTATTTCATGTACAGCCAGTAGGTGCTTGAGACTAGTCTTGTAAACGGTCAACACTTTCATTTGATTTCACCTTGTTGGTGTGTGTGGTAGTAGGTTTTCACTCGTCAATTATAGCAACCGTCGGCTCTCGCATATAGAACAGATGGTCAATTGACATTTGTGCATCGGAAAGAAGTACACTTTTGTTCGTTTGGTGATGATATTTTATTTGATGTCTGTCTACGCAATCTTATTTCTGTTGAGAAATTTCGTAGATTTGTTGGCCTAATCAGTCCGTGTATATGACAAAAACGATTTTAGATTTCTTAATCCGACAATTTCGGTGGCTTTAGTTCAGTCAGTCAAGAAATATTATAATACGTAACGCTCATTTGTAGAAAAAATGGCAAAAAGTCAACGTCGTGGTGGTAAGAACTCGTTGGTCATGTTTATTCAAGAAAATATTGAAAAAGCGGCTCTTAACAACGCCAGATGAAAGAGAAAACGATTGTCTTTCTACCGTGACCATTTGCAAGGCTGGCCGAGGCGCTTAATTGTTGGCATTCCCTACTGAACGCGTTTGAAGGAAAAGCTTCGTAATGCTGAAAATTACTTTACGAACCAATTTGATATATTGTTTTATAATTTCATTTTGAGGTAAAGCGGGCAATTTATGGCATAAACATGAGGTCTATAAATATACTCATATATTATGAAACCCCTGTTTTTTCCTTTTCAAATTAGCCAAAATACAAATATTAGGTAGAAAAATGACTGAGGTAAAATTACACGGTTGATAATGTAATTCGTAGTTCAAAAATTTTCTGCCACTCATGCGAATTATTGTGTTATGTTATTGTTGTCTATCTACTAGCTGTTATGGACAATTATGCTAAGTTAGCAGCTGATAAATTTCTGAAAATGGTACAAAATGCCACCGAGCTAACAACAGAACAAGAGTTCTTCTACCCGTCATGTAAAGAGCAATTTGCAATGAAGAGAAATTAGTTTCATTAGTGATTGAAATTTTTCTTCCACTCTTCAAAACATTGCGGATAAAGGTAAGCACATTTTATCCATATAACTTCAAAAGGATATTATTTCTTCGCATGCTTACAGTTTTTAGCAGTAATTAGTACTTTATTTCTTGATATTAAACTCACGATTCCTGTAGAACTTAACTCGACTCAATTGAAATTATGTCGTTGTCCTTTAAAAACGGTTGGTTTCAGTTCTCATAAGACTGTATATACACCTGGCAGTGGAGTCAAAACAATCTCTTGAAACAGTGATCGGATATATCGCTACTGCTATCCGGTCCCTCTGTTGCTACTGCTGCCACCCGCTGTAACTTGGTTTGGCCCGTACCTAGTGGCCACCCACAAGTAAATTGATTGATTTGAACAGAAGCAGGCTCTTATAGTGCATCCTTGATTAAGCAAGCATTAAGCGACCAACCAAAACTCAAAATCAGCGTTGACAATTTTCAATGGTGCAATAGTTCGAAAATACAATCTTCTGCATTAGTGTGGGTGCATAGATGATTTTCCAATCGATTGCTATAAGAATGAAGCAAACCGGTTGGAGACTGACTGAACATTAGCAAGTGAACAATTTTCGTTACGCTTTCGATGTTTTCGGTTTTTCAGTTTATTCCTCCATATGTGTTGCTGTAAGACGTAATTCTACGCCAAAAAACTCGGCCAAATATTAGCCGATTTTCAAAAAACTACTCTTATTGCCTACTAACTTATTCTCGTAAAACGGTTTTTGTCTTTGCTAATGGGTGTGCACGCTTGCTTAAATCAACACCAGCGGCATTACTGACGGTTTCTGTCTTTGATTATGAATGTACACGTTTTCTTATAGCGACACTAGCGGCGTTATTGCCCACTAAGCAAAATTTCAATATAATAATTATTCTGGTCGATGAAATCGGCATCGAGTGGCCCGTCTGTTAGTCTGTGGTACTAGTACATTTCATACTAAAAAGAGTGCCAAATTTCAAGTTAGGTTGTTTAAAAAAGTATAGAGAATTAGATTTGAAGGTTAAGTTAGAATAGCCTATGTGTATTTTAAAAATCCGATTTCCCCTTTTAAAAACGCGGTAAGATCCAAAAAATGGTGTTTCGACAATAATTGACCAAAATTTAAATGAGAAAAAAGTAGAAACTTCTGGAATTTTTTTTTCATTGGGACCATGTATTAGAAATTAGGTTATTATTTTTAGAATACAGGTCGGACTCGATTATCCGGAAATTTAATTTTTTGGTGTTCGTTTTCAATTTTTATTCCGAAATCTTACCTTTACCATCCCTTCTGGCAAATTTGTTACCATTTATATTACTTTCGGCAAGTTTGGGACGTATTTGAATTAAGTGAAAATAATTAACGTCTTTTTTTTTGCTTCTTAAGAATTAATGCCTCAGAATAATTTCTGTTTACGCCACTGCATCGCACAAGTAAAATTAAGAAATGAAATATTTATTTTATGTTCGTTAATCGCAAATTCGAATATTTTTCTTGTGAATCGATTATCCGGAAAACGCGATTACCCGGAATAAATTTTTATTTGATATTCCGGATAGTCGAGGCAGACCTGTACTAAGGCGCACGTTTTATGATGATGAAATAATGCCATATCATCTTCAAACAACTGTTTTGATGAATTAGGCTTCGTGTTAGTTTTAAATTTCCCATATATGGTAAAAATAATAATAAAAGGCTAACGTTACATACTTGGAGAACACCAATGCCACTTCGACGTGGAGTACTACGGAAACTGTTTACGATTTGTTGGGTAGCTCCTTTTCAAATTAGTGGTACCACCTCAACTTGTTCCGTGTCACTTAAGTTTTCAGCGGTAGAATTTCGTGGTAATGGTACTTAAGTACTAGAGATGGTCTGGTTTGATATTTTTCAAACCCGTACCCGACCCGAACCCGAATTTTTTTTCGGTCGAAACCCGAGCCCGACCCGAACCCGAAACTTTTTTTTTCGTTCAAACCCGAACCCGACCCGAACCCGAAAATTTTATTTCTTCGAAACCCGAATCCGAGATTTCATAGATTTTATAGTCGGGTTTCGGGTTTTCATACCCAAACCCGACTTGAACCCGACATTTTCAAACCCGAACCCGACCCGAACCCGAAAATATTTTTTCACAAAACCCGAACCCGACCCGTACCCGACACTTTCAGAAATTTTCAAACCCGAACCCGACCCGAACCCGTCGGGTACGGGTCGGGCTCGGGTTTTGGGTTTGGAAACCCGAAACCCGACCATCTCTACTAAGTACCTCTCTTTTCTTTAATTAATCCACTCTTTTCTTTAATTAATTATTATAAACTCATCATCAAGCACTAAAATTGCAGTTGATGTTTCTTAACATTTCCGAAAACAATATTGAAATCTTCGCAGAACATTGTTAGTACAGAAAGTAACTAACCCGATTCGTTAGCAGTTTTTCGATTACTTTGTTCAACGTAATCGACATGAATCACAAATTGGTAGAGACGTGTCTGGCCGAATTGCAATGGTAATCAAGTTTATTATTTCAATCATGTTTTCTTTGAACTATTTGAAAACAATTTTTCCGAGCGCCGTTTATTGAGAAAATGTTTACAGTAGTTTAGTTTGTTGTATTATAATTTATTATTATCCTTTTTCACTAAAATTGCTTTTTTCCTCTAACTACTTTTAAAAGGTTCCAACCACTCAATTTAAAACAGATATTAAGAATAGATTCGAATCTATTCACGAATTAGGCAGATCATTTAATTGTTCAGTCAGTGCTTTTGCTACCAAAGAATCAATCATAAAATTTTGCTCACGCTTTTAGATGAACCTACTATTGCAGCAGTAAAAAAATAATATCAAGTATTTCAAAATAAAAAAAAACACTTTTCTAGGAATATTATTACACTCATTTTCGTAAATCAGCTATAAAACATGATGTTTTCTCTGACGTAGGACTACGTCTACGTTTTTCATACTGGGGTACATTCTGTGAAATCGGAAATGAAACTGGCAAATGTTCCGTCAGATTTTGGCCCATAATAACAGCATAATCACATGATGTATAGCAATAACTAATATGTTGTTGGATAGATAAAATGTTGGGCAACTTTGTTATACGCTAGTTATCATTATTATTCCATTGCTCAGCGGATAAAAGGTTTCAAGCACAGATTTACGCGAATAATTAAGCACAGACGATATGAATAAAAATCAGCCATTTATTGTGACATCTATATCAGAATAAAAAAAAAAAGATAGAGTATCTCGGTTCTAACAGGTCGATCAATATTTGATGTCTCGATGGTAACATCTTAATGAAAACTGACGTCTTGAAAGAAAAGATGCTGGTAAAGGCAACAGTACCGTACAGTACAGTTGAAGCATAGCGGCGCTGGTCTATCATCGCAGCAGTATACGATTTCAATTCGTGTTCTATCAAGGAAAATCTGCGATGCTGCTGCTGATGGTGATTAACAGTTTATCTCATGAATATGGCTACTATAAAAACCATACATTACTCAACAAGAATTGAGCATTCTAGCAACGGTTAAAAGTTATTTTCATTTCATTTTACCTTCAAATGTCGCAAGAGTGAATTTCTAAATATATAAATCTATGGAAGAGTAAGTGCCGGTGAGTGCTTGCTTTGAACCGTAAGTGTTGGTGTATTTGAGAAATTTGGTTGGATTTGATTTATGAGGAAATAAAAATTATACTATTTTAGACGCCTTAGGAGAAGTTCTTGGTGCTTATAAATCAGAAATGTTACACTTGAGCCGTGCTAAAAAATGTTGTAAAAAAAATACTACAAGCACATAATCGCCAAGTGTAAACAAAATTCTGATAAGTGTTGTTGAATATATTTCTAAAAAAAGATTTTAAGAGAAGGCTGAGAATAAAAATACGTAAGGTACTGAACAAACGAATTGATTCTTACTGTGGACTCTGTAACCTTTTTTTTACAACTTTTTCTGAAACATAAGCTATAATTCTTTAAATATAGTGTATGTTAAAATATATACGCCCTTTGCAAAAAATACTTTTGAATTCAAAGAATTTTTTCATCAAATTGGTCTTATTATTCTCAAGCGATTGTCATGTTCTAGAAACCTTCCAACTAGACGATAATGTCAACGTTTCAAACAGTTTTGAAAAGAAGCCAAAAATATCTTTCTAACGCGCTTGAAACCTCGAAAATCCAGCTCATAGCTAACGAGAAATTGGTGAAATAGTAAATAAATTGAGTGAATGACACATTAAAGTTCATATGCGTAAATACCTACTTCTTTTTGATCGTAATAATTATTCAAAACATCGACAATCAACATTGATCATCAGACGAGTGAAATATGGGATACTTTCAAAATCGAGCATTCCACTGTGTGGAGGTGAATTTCTTGAATCAATTCCCCTCTGTGTTGTAAGCAGCTGGTTAGGGCAAAACATTCACGGATTTAATTTCGACCGCCGATGAAATAAATCAATAAGGGCAAACAAGTTCATCGTAATTTATAGCTTGGTACAACGTAACTTTACCGCTTAATTTCAGATGATTCTATCCGGTTTCCTGTGTTTTTTTCTCTCTCTCTCTATTCAAAAACAGGAAAGCCACCAGTGCAACAATGGGCGTACGTTTTTTTTTCTCCTCACAAACTTGGTCCAACGTGTTATCCTGCTGCTAGGTTCACTTTACCATGGTGCTGTTTTTCCATTTTCACTTTTACACTCTGTTCAAAACGGCGGACGTTCTGGGCCCAGCAGTCCATCCAAATATTTTTTTTGTTCTTCGTACTGTTGTTATTTGTTGTTGATACCGTAGCCACTTCCGGCCAGCGCCGTTCAGTGCGTCTCGAGTCTGGGGGTCCAGTTCAACCCAAATAGTGGACCACCGCTGATCACCGGGCCAGAAATTTTCGTTCCATGGGATTCCAATATTCGCCCTTGGAAACTTGGTCAGCATTGACTGAACGTACGTAACGTTGGCAAAGGGCAGGCAGTTTAACCAGTTTCACACGGTTTCACAAGCACACACACACCCACAAATACAGGCGCCCCACGTTGAGCCTATTTGATGCGGTTGACTGGTACGGCGATGACGGTGCTGCTGAAAAGGGAAATAACTGCTGGCCGATGGAAATGAGCGAACAATCAATTTTCATCACTTTTTATCGCTTTTACAAGGCGGCTTCTTGCGTTAGGCTCTCACTGCTGACGAATCACTATATAAATTAATTTTCATCTTGTCAGCAGCCTCCATTGTTGGGTACCCTTCTCAGGCGGAATATTCTGTTTATATTTTGCTTTGACACAATCTTTTATTCATTAAATTACTCCACCGAAACACACTGTTTTAATGGTTGAGGTTCGGTATATGTGTGTGTGTATTGAACGCACTGCCGGAACTGATTTTGCGAGCGGAAAGATAATATCCATTGGTTGCCGGTCACTTAGACCATATCGGTACAATAAAGTAAAGCTTTCGGACATAATCTTCTGGTGTACATTGCGTCCCACTCTACACTCAGCACCAATTGACTATTCACACCAAAGCACCGCTAGTAAATTCCCAAACGATAACAATTCACCCTTCGGAAAGCACAAACATATCCTGCATCGATTGTATCGATGGCACACAGCAGGACCCAAATAACCTAGCCTAGACACTGGATCTACTGTTATCGTAGTCACTCGAACACATCGTATCACATCCGAACTCAAACGAGACTACCGAACGGAAGGATCCAATTACTACCCGCACGGGTTCTGAACTGTACGCACAGTAAACGCACGGAGCACGCACCGACGTAGGCCCGTTGTTGGTCCACTTCCAATACCAAGAATAGCCATGTTAGCAAGCATCCATTATTATCGCCACTGCCAGGATCATCACCAGCACCGATGTCATCGATTTAATAACCCTTTCATCTCCATCGTACGGCAGGCGAACGCGCACAAACACACTAGCTAACATTTTTCCTCATCCAGCATCCTCATCAGCATCCACACAGAACAATCTTTGCGAATTCCTGTCGCCCACCTTTTGCGTTTAGTATAATTTACCAAAACACCGAACACTCCCTTCGCAATCGGGGCCTACACCACCCACCCGCGGAGTTTGATTCCCGCTGCTTTTGACCGAGCCCAATCGGGCAATCAATCTTTCGCGCCACTGTTGATGCAATCAGCGGAGCTAATCGCAACTGCAACCCGCACAAAATTGCACCACAATCAACGTCGAAACGTTGTGGAGCAGAAGATTAAGCGACCGTTCGACCGACCGACGAAGACAACGACGCCACGATGGACCCAATCGCACACATCCGTCGGGCATAAATGTTACGCTAAAACTACCGTAGTTCGCTAGCATTCGCATGGATCAGGACCTTCCGCCGAGTTTGCTCAGGGCGTGCTCCACACTGGTTACGAGCAAAACATTCTCCCGCTCAGTCCGTGAGAACTTCCTGCGAATTTCCGTTCTCAAGCATCGGAATCTCTGCGTCAGCTGATAGTGTGCTAACAGCGGAACAATGCTATCAAAGCATCCTGCAGGCTTCCTTGGGTTTCTCTCCCCGAGTTATCACACGCACGCACCCACCAAAGTTGACCGTACTCTCGGGGAGAGATTGTACCTAGTTTTTGCTCTCCCAGCCGAGGTGAGGACGACGTTTCGGCTCGGCATCGGGCAGAGTGCCGCAAGGACATGCGCCTTGCGAGCGGGCGTCCGTACGGCCGTGTTTGGCAAAATATCGACTGGGTCGTAGCTGTCAAGTGGCCGCCGTGAGTTCCATCAATGGCACTCTTATCGCGTGTGTGTATGGCAGCACCGAGTGGATGCTAGCGACGCGTAGGCATTCGACGGTGAAACAGCGCTGATAAGAGATCCCACGAGATGCTGGATTCGGACCTGGAAAGCCGAAAAAGTATTTGGTTCTTGAGAGTTGAGTTGAATTTTATAGTGACAGTACTAGCTGATACCCGGCCCGCGTTGCTGCGCCATTAAGTTTACGACAACCGCATATCTATCGAATGTACATAATTTTGAACAAATATTAACATTACCATATTATATCTATAAGGCTCTCTGTATTCTCCCCTAAACCTGTTTTTCTGAATCATGTTTCTGCACTGTTCCGATAACTATCAAAGCTCTAACAAATAAATTCGAAAAGAATTTAAAATCTTTACGGAATGTTCTGATATTAAGTTTATTATTTTGGATAGAAATAGCTCAAGCATTATCCGAGTCTATAATCAAGCAACACGTGCAAAAAGACCCACATACAAACATGAATGTCTTAAAATCGGTTAGTTTGATAAAAAAATTTGAAGAGTGTATTCGTTTTACAAATGAATGGGAATCCATTCATTGTGATAACTACCTCAACTGTTAAAGTTGGGTGGTAAACAATTATTTCCGTGATTTTAAGATAATCTAGTGATAAAAATGTTGGTGCCTGTTCAGTCAGTGTTTTTAACGTGGGGTATACGTAACCTGTAAGAAAAACCGCGTAGATAATCGTAGTAAAAAGTAGGAGGTTGTATCCAAGACACGACCGCATAAATGACGTAGAACTACGTACACTATTAACAAATGCATTGAGTGTTCAATTACCCTAGTAACACAACTGTTTTTCTCAAAGCTTCATAGCGCTTTTTTGGCTATATTGAGCGCTATTAAACTTTGAAAAAACCAATATTTGTACTTGGGTAATGAGTTATAATGTCTACTAATGAAGGGTTGTGAATTTCGTGAACCGGATTCAGCAGTTAGCAGAACGTGCCGAGTTGGAAATCATACACAGCACACACACAAATCATACCATATCATAGACACACACACATCATACCATATCACACACACACATACACACATCATACCATATCATACACACATCATACCATATCATACACACACAGCAAGCAAGCGACCAATCAGAGGACGTTATTTTTATTTCAACAAGTCTTGACAATTTTCAATAGTGCAAAAGTTAGTGGATTCAAACAACATTTTTCTGCATTTAGGGCAGATGCGTGTATAACTTTCCAATCGATTGCTGAAAGAATGAAGAAAATCGGTTGAAAACCAACCGACCTATAAGCATTTGAAAAGATACAAATTTCGTCCTAGTTTTTCAGTTTGCTTCCCTGTGTGGTATGCTAAAGTAAAACGTAGTTCTACGTCAGAAGGCATTTTGCTGTTCAAAATCGGTTGCTGATCGCAACCTTTGTGCTGCCCCAACAGTGGGGGAGTTAAGATACACGGACAACATGCACTGTGGAAGCTATTTCACCTTCTGTAAATAAGACGGCCGCGACAGATGTAACTACTAGAATCCGCACAGAATGCTTGCTTACGTTGCCAAAAATGATTAACTTTCAACGACTTGTTCATTTGCCTTGAAAAAAGGCATTTTGCTGTTCAAAATTGGATTTGGTGATGACGATCTTCATGCTGCTCTAACACGGGGGAATAATGGCAGTCTGGCGACACACGCTGAGAAGAACCGCGCAACTCCTGAGACGTGGTGTCATAGGGACAATCGAGAATCATCCGCAATATTCTGTTTTGTGCCACCTGGATTTTGTTCCTATGAGTTTGTGCACATGACTCCCACACCGGAGCTGCGTAAAAGACCGCGGAGGCAATTATTTGTTTGTAGACTGCCAGTTTGTTTGTTCTTGAGAGGCGAGATCTGCGACAAATAAGCGGGTATAGTGACCGAACCAAAGCTGAGCACTTAACCAGTGTCCTCTCCACATGCGATCGGAAAAGAAGTTTCTCGTCGAATAGCATCCCAAGATAGGTAACTTCGGAAGACCACTCAACCCCTGTACCGTTCATGACCACAACGCATGATGGAGGGGGCTTCAGTTTGGGGGATTGTCGATAGAGGAACATTATTGTTTGGGTTTTGGAAGCGTTGATCTTGATTTTCCAGGTGTTGGCATACTCGACAAAGGCGTCCAAGCATCGCTGAAGTTTGTTGCTGATCTCACGAGGCATTCTTCCCTTGACGGCAATTGCAGTGTTATCTGTGAACAGCAAGAGCACGCAGCCATCTCCCAGGGAAGGAATGTCGGAGGTGTAAATGTTGTACAGTAAAGGGCCCAGCAGACTGCCCTGCGGGACCCCTACTGGGATGGAAAAAGTATTTGATAAACAACCATTCAGCTATACCCTGAACGACCTCTGCCGAAGTGTAGCTAGATGATTTTTGTTAAATATGGTGGAAAGTTGAAGGCACAAAGCTTGTATACCAGCCCGTCATGCCAGACACTGTCAAACGCCTTTTCGACGTCCAACAATGCCATGGCTGTGAACTTGGATACAGCCCTGTCCCTTCTGATGTTGTTCATCACCCGCACCAGCTGGTGCGTGGTGGAGTGACCCTTCCTAAACCCAAACTGTTCCGGGTGAACCCTGTTGCTGAGCTTTTTTAAGACCATATTAAAGACCCCATCAAACCCAGGAGCCTTCATGTTCTTAGTACTCATCAGCGCCAAGCAAACCTGTTCTGCTGTGCTTTTATGTACTTGAAGAACGGTACAAGGGGAGTTATCGAGGTTGCAGACGCACTGCTCGACCTGGTCTTCCATTGGACTAGCCATGGTCGAGCCAAGCAAATGCGATGTGGCAATGTGATCGCCTATCGCATTTGCTCTCTCGACCGGCGCAACAAGAAGCCTCTCTCCGAGCCTGAGAGGAGGAACTGGTTTGAGGTGCGATTTCAGCACCTTGGCTACTCTCCAGAATGGCCTGGAGCGGTCGTCCAAACTTTGGACTACACGTCCGAAATTTTCATTCCGGAGTGAGACCATCCTGCAAGCAACTTGCCTCTTCAGATCGGTCACCTTGAGCTTAATATCCAGATCCCTAGTCCTCTGGAACTGACGTCTACGCACATTCCGCAATCTAATTAGCAGCCGGGTATGGGAATCAATAGCAAGAAACTTACTCCTCACAGAAACACGTCGCACACACGCGTCGTCGGCCACGTTTATGGCTCGTTGGAGACCCTCCAACGCCTGGTCGATGTTTTCCACGCTGTCAAGCGGCGGCGCCTTGTCGACGTGTTGTTCACCATTCGAGCAAAGCGCTCCCAGTCGACATGGTGGTAGTTTTTTCGCAGACAGCTGGCAGGAGCAACACCGATTCCCACCTCAGCAACGACAGGTTGGTGGTCTGAGCTCAGATCGTTGTGGGCCACTGGTTTCGAGAGCCAGGAAGAAGTCCAGGGTTGAAGGGTTCCCTGCTGGGGAGATGAAAGTCGGCTCATCCGGACACTGCACCGTGTAAAAGCCATGCTGCGAGTGTTCGAAGAGTTGGCGACCGTTCTGATTCTGCCGATAATTTTGCCAAGCCTCGTGCCGAGCATTTAGGTCTCCCCCAACGACGAAGCGGGAGTTGGTCCTGGTGATGGTTACCAGGTCGTTTTTAAACTGGGTGGCTGTACCGTTGCTAATTTTACACTGAAGAGGACAGTAGACGACGATGAACCGGATGAACCCGGTAGCTGATTTGACCTCCTCACTAAGGGCTTCGATGATGGCGGTGTGGATGTGCAGCAAGATGTTGTATTTCATCCCTTTTCTAACGATGATCGCTATACCACCCCCCCTGGAGTTGGTGCGATCGAGACGGATGATGTTGTGATCCGGCAGCCAAAAACTGTCGCCGGCTTTCAGGTGAGTCTCTGTGAGTAGACCCACGTCGATGTTGTACTTGCGGAGAAAGTCAGCAAGCTCGATGTTTTTTGCTCTAACAGAGCAAGCGTTCCAAGTGACGATGGAGATGGGTTTAGGATCCATACTGGATGATAAATTTACCGAGCACATGGATTTGCTCGGGCTTGTTGCGACACGCACGAAGGGCGTTGGTCATGCTGCTAAAAATTTCTAGCAGCTCACCCGCAGAGTACTTCTCAGACTCGGCGCTCGGTGGTGTTGTTGTGGGTGGACGCCAGTAGCCAGGGGGGGGGGAGGCGACCGTTGACCGGCTAACCCGCCGGATGGTGAGTGTGGAAGGTCAAGTTGCGTACGCGTACTTAGTTGCCCTGCTTGCTGGGATGAACGCAAAGGAGGAAAATCTTCCGCTCTGGAGACCGTTGGTTTGTCTTTCTTCCTACTCGGCTGGTTGGTTGACGACACCTGCTTGCGGATATGTTTGAAGCTCTCCCTTTTCGGGCACTGTCGATCAGAGCTCTAGTGATCACCGCCACAGTTAGCACACTTAAACTGAACCGCACCAGCATCGACCACAGGGCAATCCGACGTAGAGTGGTCCTTGGCGCAGATGTTGCAACGCAGTTTGATGTTGCAGTTCCGGGTACCGTGACCGAAGTTGAGGCACCTCTGACACTGCGTAACGTCTCGACGGCCTCCACGATAGGGCTCCCAACAGATGATAATGGAGAACAAAGAGCGGATGGCTCGCAAAGCGCTCAGTGTAACTGTCCCTTTTTGGAAATGAACCAGAAAGAGGCAGTCCGGGTATTTCCTTTCATTTTCATTCCTGCGTTTGATCGGATAGACAGCAATTGGGGCCAATTTGTACCGATCCTTGATTTCGGCACCGATCAGCTTGGGGTCGAAACCTGGCAAGCCTCTGATGACCACCTTGAATGGCTTTTCCCCAGGAATGTCGTGGATGAAGAACTCAGTTTTAGAATTTTTCAAAAACTGCGTGTCCTTCTCAAAATCCACCTTCGTGTGGAGCATAACCATCATACCGATGCCGCATAACTTATATTCAGCTGCTACGCCCGGCGATGCAAAGTCGCTAATGAGCTTGTTGAGTGGGACGTTTTTCACTACCAGCGGGGGAAGCTTCACTTTCACCGTATTGGGGTTGGCAGAATCCGGAACATCAGTCGGCCCGCCAAAATCTCCAACGTCGCTAACGATTGTCACCGTGTCGCAGTCAGCCACACTTTTCGAAGTGCAACTGCTTTCCAAAAACCGAAAATCACCATCTTAGATTTGGCGCCTAGAATTCGGTATTCGGCACTGCGAAAACCGGATATCACCATCTTGGGTTTTGAAATGGCATCTGGATTTGATTTCCAATCTCTGGGTATCATATCGATTCCGGAATGATCATTTTTGGCTGTTTGCCAGCATCCTAACGTTGCAATTTCAGATTTAAAAATAGCATCTGTAGTCCATTTGTAGCTTCTGTGCAACACCTATATTGGGCGGTATTTGGTAGTTTTCAGTAGCCGGATATCGCCAACTTAACTTGCAAAAATGCGCTTGGATTTGTTCTCCGGTCTCCGGGCATCATCTTGACTACGAAACAAATATTTTTGGCCTTTTTCTCCCAACCGGAAGTTGCCTCTTTGAAAAATGGCGTCAACGGTAACTTCGTTGGTGTTCGATCATTAAAGGTTAGTTTCCAAAAACCGGCAACCACCATATTGGATTTCAAAATGGTCAGTGAAGTCGAATCAATGTAGTATTTGGTCATTCTCGGTAACCGAACGTCGCCATCCTGTATTTCATCTCGGTTTGCAATGACTATTTTTGGCTGTTTTCCAGCAACTGGAAGCTGCCACTTCGAATTTCAAAATGGCGTCTAGAGACAATTTTTGGCCTGTGTGCTATTTGGTCATTTTCGGAAACCGGAAGTCACCATCTTTGATTTCAAAATAGTATCTAGAGTTGATTCCAGGTCTCTGGGCATTATCTAGATTCCAAAAGCAACGATCTTCGGCATGGACGTAGCTAGAATTTCGAATAGGGGGGGGGGGGGGGGGTCAAGTTCTTCAAAATTTTAGAAGTAAAAAATTTATTTTTTTACTAACACTAAATTAAATTAAACTGTGGAGATCGAAGTAAAGCACGAACGCGGACGGGCGCAATTTTTCTACTGCGTCACAATTTTCTCGCTAAATATTTTTAATTTATTGTTTTTGGTTGAAACAGTGTTATATAAAGTTACCCATCTGCCGATGAACACTCAGCAAGCAGAGAGCACTCAACCATTGTTAACCTCAGCCAGGTTTTCACCCGACGTAATGTGCTGAACGAGAGCTCAATCGAGCTTGTTTTACATGGTGAAACAAGTTCAATTTCAATTGCTTTCTCAGTCGCAGGTAAGAACGAACGGGCTTCAGCAAGCAAGTCTATAAGATCCCGGTCTTCCAAGTTCTTACCGTCTGCTCTCATGCTGTTGCAATGTTGATACCAGACTTCCACCTCTCCAACAAAATTGTTAACGTCATAAAAAATACGAAAGCTCCGGTTTTACACTTTAACTCTTCTAATGACAAGCGTATTACGTTAGCTGGATGCAGCGAGGACAACGCGTAGGCAAGTGCTCCAATGCTAAGCTAGTTGATACAGGTGGGTTTGCCCGGTACTTTTGCCGCTGCAATGTTTCAATGGGCTAAAAATGTCGTTTTGTGCTCACGTATGCGTTAAAAAAATGGATTTTTTTCGGATGGTGGTAAAAAAATAACTAAGACAGATAATAAGGTTTGATTAATTTCCTATGGAAGGTAATTATGCTAGCTTACGTGCAGAAAAAATCTACGATCTTGCGTGCGAAATTTCGACAGTTAACCGTAACGTTCGCCATGGCATATGAAAACATGCGTGTAGGCATGTTTTCAAATTCTATTTTCATTTTATTTATCAATTCCTCCTCAAATTTCGCGACAAAATTGTTGGAATAGATCTTACGCTTCAGGCTTGCCAGAAATCTTCTACGAAACGCAACTTGGGGACGTTGGGCGGGTTCACCAACTTGGGAACCACATCGACATTTAGCCGTTCCATTTCCTCAAATGATCGCCTCGAATAGTGAGCCGACTCCAGATCCGGCCAAAACACCGTATCTTCGGCCTTATGGTATTTTTTGTTGAACGACGCTACTTCCGGCAGGTACTTCGTACTATAAATTCCCCCGTTCTCGGCCAGCCCGGAGCAAAAGAAAAGCAGGTTTGACATCCCTTTCACGCTGATTGTCAGCCACAGCAGCACCGTCTTGGGGAACTTGGTGTGTAAAAGAAATTTCACCTTAGCGCTTACTTCTTTCGTGTGGGAAGTAAGATACAAAGTGCCCTACCAGTCGTTGCCATCCAGGGTGAGACAGGTCTCGTCGTCCATCACCACCGCCACGTCGTGAATTGCCGGGAAAATCGATTTGATCATCTCATTCAGGCGCTGCCGCTGCGTCATTGCTTGCAGCTCCGAGACTAGTGAACGGGACTGCTTCCTGACATGTATGTCCATGTTCGCCAAGCGCTGTCTGGTCGGTTGCACCGCCCTCCAGGCCAAGCGCTCGCAGCGATGTAGCCACTTTTCCCTCGGTCTTCCTCTTCAGCATTCTTTGGAGCTTCTTTTCGCTCAGGGTCGTCGGCCGTCCGGAACCGGTTTTTCTTCCGATGCTCTGATTGTAGTTCAACAGTGCCAAGATGTTGTAGATGCCGGAACGGGCGTATCCGGTGTCCACGAACTGCCGCACGATGTCTGTTTTCGACGCGACGTGGGTATCGTTATTTAAACGGTTAAATCAAATTTTTTCTGATGACTCATGGGTTAATATGATTGATGCTGCATGCGTAGTTTCATCAGTGTGTGTAAAGGTAAACCCATTAATAATTGGCAGTTTTTGACCATTTATTTAGCGCAAACGTTATTAGTTATTGAAAAAAAATTCTGCACCAATGCCAGTGATTGGGAGGGGGGCAACGCCCTCTAGCCTGCCCCCCCCCCCTGGCTACGCCTATGATCTGGTTGGTTCGGTGGTCTTTTCAAAATGTTTTCTGTGAACTGGACATCGTCATTTTGAATTTTAAAATGCTGTCTGGAGCCGGTTTTCGGTCGCTGGGTATTATTTTGGTTCCATTACAAACCATATCTCAATAGTTCACGTGATATAATTACAATTTTGCCGCATACTGATAGAGGTGTAACTGATTTCTAAACCCATTGTTGTGAAAACGAAGCGTTTTCCTACACTGGAAAAAATGCAATTGAAACACAAAACATCAATTTAATAAAAATGGTCATCTCCGAATTGGATAAAAAATTTTTTGGTGAGAAACAACATTGTTGGCTACATTTCGTACATACATCGCCACTTGAGCATATTCAAAGAAAAAAAGTTGTTCTCAAAAAAAAACAAAATAAAACTAAGGAATATTATTTTTTCAGTGTAAAACAACCTGGT